>NW_023270442.1:13074410-13183522 GCF_011800145.1 Mirounga leonina | reverse complement strand
AGGAAGGAAGGAAGGAAGGAAGGAAGGAAGGAAGGAAGGAAGGAAGGGAGGAAGGAAGGAAGGAAGGAAGGAAAACTGGGGGCAAAACTAGAATTCAAGCCCACAGTGAACAAACACTTGTCCACCACCCTTGACTCCACAGCTGAACAAAGCAGGCTGCCTAAGGCGGGGTTTCGTTAGTCTTCCCAACACTCATTTTTGCTAAATCCCCTTAAATTGTGTGACCCAGGTAACACCAAGAGCAAATGTTTTAGAAGTGAAGGTTTTAGAAAGACAGAGAGTTGTAAACCCTGCAGTAAATGTTTAACACGCTACACACACAGATCCAGTCATATTCATCAGCAACTGTTTGCTTGACCTTCAGTTTCCAGGGAGGAACCCACCTCCCCATGCTGTGTTTTTGTCCCGGTGTCCCCCACTCAGCAAGAGATCCTGGAAGGCATCGGTGTCCTCACAAAGAGTAATACTGACCACAGTCACCATTACCCATGGTTCCTTCGTGCACAGCTGATACTCAATGCTTCAGGTAGTTTCTCTTAGTCATAAAATACCCATGAGCAGGTGCTGGTATCTTTCTCCTGCAGATGGGGCAGTACAGAGCTGCTGTGGGGGTTCGGCAGTGTCCTCAAGGCACCAGGCTGTTCCACGTTCCTGCGATCTCTGTCTGTGTTCACGTAGGAAGAAACAGCAGAGGAGACAGTACCAGCAAACTGCCACTCACCTGGTATTGGCCCGAACTTGTCTCTGGTGTGTCATTCAGGGTTCAGGTTGGTTACAGATGCCAGAGTCCACTCTAGCTGGTGTAAATAATAAGGAGTTTCTGAAGACATACAGAGAGTTCTTGAGGCATGGGGAGGGTTGAACAGACTCTAGGCTGAATGCAGGAGGTCCCCAAGGAATTAGGCTATGGAGGGATCTGCAGCCTCTTCCACAGTCAGAAAGTTACTGAAGTAAGAGGCCACCTCCAACCGGAAGCCAGGACCACAGACCTCAGCTCTAAGCCATGATACATCTGCCACGACCAGGAAGCAAGTCAATCAGAAAGCCACCCCCACAGCCCTAGCTCCCAGATGAGGCCAGTTCTGCTGAGGCCCATGCCAGCAAGAGAGATGCCCAGAACTTTCTTCTCATTCCCCACTAAACTCAATTTCTAAACAAAGTCCCATGGTCCTCTCTGCATGTGGCTTAGTTCCAGAACAAGGAGAAGTGATCAATCAAACTTAAATCCTGTCTGGAGCCCAGCTGCAATGCTAGTTGAAGACTCTGCAAGTTGAGGATTTTAGCAGAGTCAGGCAAGAGAGAAAGGCACTGGAACAGAAGTTCAGTGTGTCAAACTTCCGTATTAGCCACAGTTGCTCTGGAAAGTTGGGACAGCTGAAGTATGCTTGGTCAGCACTCCCTTCCTCCATCCTCAGGGGTCCTGTCCCCATATATCATCTCATTGAATCCCTACCTCAACCTTTCAATGAAGTATTACTATCTTGTTTATAGATTAGGAAACTGAGGCTCATGAATTTTGAACAATCATGTTCAAGAAGGTAGTGGAATCAAGATTTGAACCAAAGTCCAAGTTCCGCTATTCTCACATGGTAGAATTTATATGTTTGCTTTGCTAAAGCTAAACACTGGGAATAGTGGATTCTCTCTATTCTCAATTCCCTTGCTCCTGACTATGATTCACCGGCTTTCAAAGAGCTGAATAGGCTTGGTACTCTTTCATCTCCAAACCTTTGCTCTAGCAACATTCTTAATTGCTCGAGTTGCTTGGTCCCGTGGACCATCTAAGACACGAGATGACATGGGTGTCAGGACTGAATGGGGTGAGAAAGAAGGAAGCCTTCATCAGCTCACAGCCTCCATTGGCCAAAGATTCACTCCGTGAGGCGTTATTGCCCTTTTCCCTTACATCTCACCACTCCAGATCAAATGTTACCCCTCTACGAAGACATCTCCAATCTCCCTGCCAACATGTAGCTCCACCTTGCCTGTAACTCCCATGTATTTTCTTTGTACTTCCCTTCAAACATTTCTCACGATCAACTGATATAACTACCCTTTCCATATTGTAGCTTGAAGATAAGAACTATGACATTAATTCCTGTTGTCCCTTAAAGCTCTTGGTACAGCACATGCATGTAGTAAGGGTTCACTAGATGAATAATAAATAAATTGAATGAATCTCCCTAATGAGGGACTCTCTTCTTTAAAATATTGGATAATCTATATCTGGGTAACTACAAATCAACTGCTTTGGTTTCCCTAGTGTTTTTAATTAGTGAGACGTTCCTCCATCACCACCATCCATCTGATTTCTCCAGTATTTACTAACCCTTCATCAGTTAACCTACACAGAGTATTTTTTACATGTTTATTTGCTTTGTGGCTCTAAACATTTTAAAAAGAGAACGAGAGGAAAAAAAAAAAGAGAGAGAGAACAGGACAACATCTTTGGAGTTGAAATGCGTTCATTTTCTCTTTGAAACAACCACAAGAGGACAGTTTTTACCCTAGTTCAGGCATCTGCATACATAACAATCCATCAAGCCCAAAAGAATGGAACAAATCATGAAAGCAAAAGCATCTATGAATCTCCATGCTCTACACTTAGCCCATTCCATTTCCCGCTAAAGTAGAACAACTTCCCTTAAGGTCAGCCCTTCAGGGTCAGCATACAGCAGCACCCTGCCTAGTTTCTTCTGGAAACTTTCCAGTGTCGAACCCCCAAAGAATGGCCAGCGCTCACCAAAGCAGGTTCTGTCCTGCTGTGTGGTTAATGAAGCTGGTGGGCCTGCAGCTTCCTCCTGGTTGCCATGGGAGCGACCAGGGCCACTGGCCTTCTGAAAAGAACAGCAAGCGCAAGACCACACATTCCATCCTGCCTTGCAGATTAAACCAGCTGTCAAGCCAGAGTGAAGAATCAGGCAGAGGTCTGCAGCGTGGAAAAGGGAGCCTCGCGGTGGAACTCTGAGACGTAAGTACTTTCTCTGTTCTTTTTTGAAAAGCATGCCTAGCAGGACAGACAGTTTTTCGTAGCTTCAGAATTTCTGCTGGCTGGCAGGCGAGTTCTGTGACCGTGTGAAGAGCCACGGTGGGCACCCCTTTCTTCTCGCAGAATTTACATTTCCTGAACATAATGTATACTTAACGGGTGGCTTTCACCATAAAACGATTTGTTTTTTAGGCTTCCAGGCACATGAATTGCTCTTTCCTGAGATTCTGCCTTTAAAAGGAAATGTTTTCAGTGCCTTCAACAACAAATGAAATGGTCTTCTCATTTAGTCTCTAAGCAGATAAACTCACGTAGGCTAATATTATATAACGGTTATCTCCATGGAACCTGGACTTCTTGTTTCTCTTTAAAATATTTGGCTCTATTTCCCTGTCCGTCTTCAATGCGAAGTCATAATTACATTCAAGAGATGACCTCTTTGCCTTATCGTGATCCCAAACAGAGAAAACTGGAAACTCTCAAAACATCAGTTGATATTGTTCCTTTGCTCTGTTTTCATCTAACAGCATTACATTTATTGCTTTCTTACACACTGCTCAATGGAAAACATGGAAAGATAAGAAGAAAGTATGTTTAGATGAGCATTAACACGTGGATTGGTTAACTTTTTAAAAAATGTGTCCTTTTATTTAAAGGGAAAAATATGGTAAATGCTGTAGTCAAGGGCAAGAGGATGGGGATTTTTTAGTCAAAACCAGTAGTCCTTACACAGTTCTGCATAAATTTTATTGTTTAATAAGCATGTTTTGGGACCTTTTTTTTTCTTTTAGCAGTAAGTGTGTTGGTGTGATCTGAGGAGAGGAAATGTTTCCGAAGAGTTGTGCATAATAGTCTGTAAAAACCTGTCTTTAATAACTACCAAAAATATCCAGCCTCATTTGTCTGAAAATTTTTTTAATGAAAACAGTGATCTTTGGGAAGTTTTTAACTTTTGTTTTTGGACCAAATAATGCAGTATGTTTGAAAGAAACAAAATATTCTCGTTAAAAGTTTTTTTTTATAGAAATTGGGCATTTTCTGAAAAGAACAGGTTGAATAAAGTTATTTATGGGAATGAGTGCTTTTCCACAGCTGATTTGCATTTCCCAATTTTCTTTTCCATACTAATATTTGTATTGCTTAAAGCTGATGTACAATCAACTTTTAAAACCAGTGTCCAGTAGATCACATCTCTGTGTCAGTGGGGAGAACAGACAAGCCACATGGCTCATGGGTATATGATCAAGGGTACGGCCATGGGTGTATGTGCCACGCTGGGGGTCTGAACCCAATGATCTGATTAGCTGAGCATAGACCAAGTCATTCAAGGGAAAAGCTTGAGGGGTTTGCAGTCATTGGTTAACTAATTCTCACAAGGCCATGGGTTAAGGAGAGAGGTGCAGTAGCTACATAGTTTAGTTAAGTCTTCCCATTGGCTCGCTCTCTGAGATAGTCTGTGTCCACATGCAGAAGCAGCATTCAACTGATATCCTTATTTTTAAATCTAATTTCTAAATGTTCTTTTTTTTTTTTTTTTACAAGATTTTATTTATTTATCTGACCGAGAGAGAGAGAACACAAGTGCACAAGCAGGGGGAGCCCCAGTGGGACAGGAAGAAGCAGACTCCCCGCTGAGTAGGAAGCCCTACGTGGGGCTGATCCCAGGATCCTGGGATCATGACCTGAGTCAAAGGCAGACGCTTAACCAACTGAGCCACCCAGGCGCCCCTAAATGTTCATTTTAAAAAGTGTTTCTGAAATGTTTGTGTCTACTGGAACTCATTTTATTCATTTTGTTTCCTATTCCTCTAGCATGAGGTTCCTATACACCCTTTATGTTAAAGGGCACAGAGTCTAGTGATAGAATAAGAGACATTTGAGTAGGAACATGAGCCTGGACTGGAAAATAACGCTGTAATTTCCACCATGACTCCCTAGAGCGTATCTGGCTGCCTGAGTTCAAATCTTAGCTGTGTCTTACAGGCTCTGTGACCTTGGGCAAGCTATTTAACCTCTGTGTGTCTCCATCTTCTGACACAAAAAATGGGGTCATAATATCTACCTTTACGTGATTGCAAGGATTAAATGATATAAAACATGTAAAAGTACTTTGAAGAGTACCTGGCCCAAAGAAGCACTCATTAAATGTTATTATTAATCAATTAGGCATGTGTATAGTTCCTAATTTCTGTCGACTTTCAACACCATGTATCTCCCACACTTCTTATGGAGGTACATTGTCTGCTATCAATGTTTCTATATTTAGCTGGTTTAGTCTTGGGAATACAGGGCTGAGGAGCAGTAGGTGTTGATGCAATAAAATGTTGGTACAATAACATGTCTTCTCTACCCAGCAGTCTGAACTCTCCTGGGAATCAAGAGTTGTGTATTTGGGGGGCGCCTGGGTGGCTCAGTGGGTTAAGCATCTGCCTTCAGCTTGGATCATGATCCCGGGGTCCTGGGATCGAGCCACATGTCGGGCTCCCTGCTCATCAGGGAGCCTGCTTCTCCCTCTCCCCTCTGCTTGTGCTCTCTCTCTCTCATATTAATAAATAAAATCTTTTTTTTTTAAAAGAGTTGTGTATTTGGCAAGTTAGGTGTGAGCTATCAAGTAAGATGCTGGATATATGAGCGTGAAGCTCAGGGCAGAGTGTGGGAGCTGGTTCATCATCAGCATATAGACAATATTGAAGTTCATAGGTTAGCATGCAGTCAGCAAAGGAGTGGATGTACACAGAGAAGAGAGCCAGGCACTGAGCCGGGGGTGGCCAACAATGACAAGGAAGAAGAGGGGACACCAGCCAAAGAGATGGAGAAGGTGTGGCCACTGAGGTAACAGGAAAAACTGGAGAATGTGGTGTCAGGGAAGAACAAACAGTTCTTTGCTCAAGAAGGAGAGAGTAGGCAACCATGTCACATGCTGGTACAAAGTCAATCAAAATGAGATCAGGAAATTAACCACTGGATTTGGGCATGTTGGAGGGTGGGAGTCACCAGAAAGCTGATGAGAATGGTTTCCATGGCATGATCCTAACAGAAGCCTGACTGGAGTGGCTTACAAATCTAACACAAACATGTATGGGTTCTCTGCTTATAAGAGCTTTGTTTTTCATTTCTTTTATGGTAGACTGGTGTAGCCCGGTAAGAGAAATAGGTTTGAGGCAGGCAAGAACTGCCATCCACGACCCTAGCTACTGAAGTTTCAAGAAAGAGGTGGGATCTAAAGATGGTTTAAGAGATGAGGCTGGTTTCCTAGCAGTTGAGAAATAGAAAACACTCCTAGACACAGGGAGAAATGTAAGCCACGTGAGGGAGGTCTCTCCCCACCCCCCTTCACACACACACACAACCCAAGCTTTTCCAGGACTTCTCCCAACAATATTTCCTGATGCCTCTCCCTTCCAGTTTGAATCCATTTTCCATAAAAGGATCACTTCCCGTTTGCATCTCTAAATTGCCTGGCCTCCAAGGCCATTAAAAATCTTCTTGTGGCCAGAAGGGCTAAAGAAATCTTCTTGTGGCCAGAAGGGCTAAAGAATTCATTTGGAGTCACATCTAGACACCATATCATGGGTACTCAGTTTGGCCCAAATTTTGATGCCCAGATGATCCACTGGAGCTCTGCTCTTGTCCCAAAATCTTCAAGGAGTCAATGAGATCAGGAGGGATTCTTTTTTTTTTTTTAAGATTTTATTTATTCATTTGACAGAGAGAGAGAGAGAGAGCACAAGGGGGGGGGTGCAGCAGGCAGAGGGAGAAGCAGGCTCCCCGCTGAGCAGGGACCCTGATTCGGGGCTTGATCCCAGGACCGTGGGATTATGACCTGAGCCGAAGACAGACACTTAACAACTGAGCCACCCAGGTGCCCCAGGAGTCATTCTTTAAAAAAAGAAAGAAAAAACACTTATTTTAGAATCATTTTAGTCTTAGAAAAATTGTTCAGATAGCACAGAGACTCCCATGTGCCCCACACCCTGTCTCCCCTATTGTTACATCTCACATCAGTATGCTACATACCCTTGTCAACAATTAATGAACTGATATCAATACATTATTATTCTTATTAACTAATGTGCACATTTTATTTGGATTTCCTTAGAATGTCCTATTTCTGTTCCAGGATCCCACATTACCCTTAGTCATCGTTCCTAGGAGGCATTTAAAGACCCTTACAAATCTTTCGAGAAAGCAGCAAGGTTTGGGGTGTCTGGGTGGCTCAGTCAGTACAGTGGCCAACTCTTGGTTTCTGGGAGTGAACTCAGGGTCATGGGATCAAGCCTGTGTCCAGCTCCACACTCAGCGCAGAGTCAGCTTAGGATTCTCCCTCTCTCTCTCTACTAAAATAAATAAATCTTTAAAAAAAAAGAAAGCAGCAAGGTTTCAATTGCTTTTGGTCCCAATATTTGTAACTAAAGCCACTAAAGCAAAATTTAATTCTTACTCTTCTAAAATCGAATCGTTGGAATAGTTGAATACAGATGAAAGGAAAAAGCTTAAGGCTTACATCATGGGGATAGAGTTCAATGTACTTTATGGGACTGTAATAATGTACAACAGGAAGCAGAAGATCTTACTTCTTTTTTATTGTTCTGGAAGCAGGTAATTAAAATATTAAAGGTTTGCAAGCCTTTTTTCTTTTTTCCCCTCATCTCTCAGCGAAGGGATTACTCGGACTCATTTTCCTTGGCAACCTCACACTCATGTAATACAGGCCCAGTAACTTGAGCAAAGCTGTTCCAGGCTAGTTTTATAAAACTAGACGCTTAAATGTTCGGTTGTGGGGAAGTCTGCAGTGGGGGCTCTTATAATCCCTCAGCCGAGAGCAATTAGGGCGATGGCTTCTAATTTTCACAAATATCTGTGAGATCAATATTTCCTAACTCTGCTCACTCTTCCTGGAAGGCTTGTGTGGGTGTGTACAGGGAGGTAGAAGGACAGGGCTCTGGGGCCCTGACTTGGGGCTCCTGGTCCCCATTTCAGGCAAGTGTGTTTTGCTCTGTGCCCCCAACAGAGTTACAGGAAAGTTCCAAGGCAACTGCAAACCTAGATGGTGCTCATTGGTAAAGCCACAGAGCTTGGGGATGCCTCATGGGTTTTTGCCAGATGTCACTCAATGGCTTCCAGGGGGACCCACAGGCAGGGCATAGGATATCGAGTTCATATTTCCCATCCTCTAACCCATACACAAAGTCTCAATACACTTCCTTTGTTGTGGCTAGGCCAAACACCAAAATCCCTTCTAAAGAAGATGAATTTTGCTTGCTGATGTGATGACATGATACACTCCACAATTCTAGGAGGTGAGAGGTAAAAGAGGAAGCAAAGGATCAGCAATATGCATCTTTGACTTAGCTCATGTAGGGATTCACTTGGATAATACTAATATTTATGGAATGCTTCTATGTATCGGGCACTGTGCTGAGGACTCAGGAAAACACAGTCAGCAAAAAGACCAGGGTTTTGTTGCATCAGAAGCCTGACTTATCCAGCATTCCACCAGCAAGGGTCCAGCATCCAGTTAGCAAATTAGCAGGTGAAATCAGTACCCATCAGAGCTCAATGCTTTCAAAACACAAAATGTCTGCTTTTCATTTGGTTCAAGTTGTTCCTTAGTCATCTTAGTCTAGAAGCTTCTGAGCACATTAGCCAAATTTCCATTCTTAAATACATTTAATCTGAAAGCAGTCATCCACTGATCCTGGCTTCACCAGCCAGTAGGCACAAATAAGGTTAAGTGAACCTTAACAGCTTGTATTTTGCTGGTTTGTGCTTCCACCTACCCAATACAGGTCCTTGCTTCCTTCCTCCCACTGTTTCTACATAATAGAGTCCCAGGAATGTCTTACCTGTGCTCAGACATGATCCTTTCACCCGATTCTGTCTCCAGCTACCACTGGATGTTGGCTGTCCCTTGCCTTAGGCATGGGGCTCCCCATTGATTCACTTCCCGGAGAGCAGGGCCCAGAGGCGTCGCCAGTCTGTCCTCCTGGAAGGGCCAAATGGTGCTGCCTGGACCTCCTTCCTCATTGTGCCAGAGCTGTCCTGCACGCAGTGCAGAAGTGGGGAGAATGACTCTGTCCCCAACTCAGTGTCACACTTTGCCACCCAGAGAGGGGCCACTTGTGTCCTCCCTCTCAGTCCAGGCAGTCTCTGCCTGCAGCTCACCTGGACTCAGCCCAAGGCATTAATTAGTCGGGGCTGAGAAGAGACAGGTGCTATCCTGTCTCTCCACTAGTTCCTGCCCCAGGCCTTCACACATCATCTTCACGCTTCCTTCTTTTGTCCTTGACAGTTCCACACATGCAAATAACCACTGGCTACAGGCCCCCCCTTCTGAATTCATGAGACACGTCCAGATGCATCTGTTTAGGCTGGGCTGGGTCCAATACAGCCCAACTACTCTGGACAGTTTTGAGCTTGGTATGTCAGAAAACGAGTAATGGAGTTGAGGATCTAGTTACCCCAAGAGCTTATTTATGATCCAGGCTAGTGAGAGGAGTAAGTAAATACTGCAGGGCTGTAAACAGTTGCTAGTGCGTTTGGTCCAAAGGGTGGTTGGATATGGGTGTTTTATCGTTTCCTTATAACCTCTGTCTTAGTTTCCTATTGCTACATAACACATTTCTACAAACGCGGTGACTTGGGGCGCCTGGGTGGCTCAGTCTTTAAGTGTCTGCCTTTGGCTCAGGTCGTGATCCCAGGGTTCTGGATCGCATCGGGCTCCCTGTTCCGCGGGGAGCCTGCTTCTCCCTCTCCCACTCCCCCGCTTGTGTTCCCTCTCTCTCTGTGTCTCTGTCAAATAAATAAATAAAATCTTTTAAAAAAGAAAAAAAAAAACATGGTGAGTTAAAACAAAAGAAATTCATTGTCTCCCATTTCTGGAGGTCAAAGTCCAAAAGCAGTCTGATCGTGCTAAAATCAAGGTGTGGACACGGCTCACTCCTTCTGGAGGCTCCAGGGGCGGGGGGGGGGCAGGGGGGGGGAGTCCGTTCCTTGTCTCCTCCAGCGTCTAGAGGTGGCCAGCGTTGCACCGCTTGTAGCCACATCACTCTCTCTGATCCCTGCTTCTCTTGTCGTGTTGCCTTTTTCTTCTCTGTCTCCTCCTGTTTTCCTCTCAGAAAGACCCTTGTGATTACACTGGGCTCACCCAGATAATCCAGGATCTCCCCATCCCAAGATCCTTAACTTCATCCCATCTGCAGAGTCCCTCTTTCTCTATAAAACAACATTTACAGGTACTAGGGATTAGGATATGTATCTCCAAGGGCCCTTACTCAAGCCCCCACAGTATCTAGCAGGGATAAGAAGAGACCAGAAAGAACGTGTTTGATCATCGTCCATACCCTGCTGCTCCTTTAAATATTTTACACACATTTAAATTAGAATGTGTAGAACTACTTGAAATGGGAATTGGACACTTATTTCCATTTACCGGTTTTCTCACTAATAATGTCAAGGCTTCCCATTCCCCAGAATTACAGAAGAACATTTGTAAATCAGAGTTGTCTGTTACAGGAAAAATGGTGCAAAGAGGCATTTTTGCCTTATGTTGAGCCTGTTCTTTATTAAATTTTTGGTGTAAGTAGTGCATTAAATGAACCAATAATTTTCTATTCCTTTGGGGTGGCTTTTAGGATGCCCTGACAGAGCATGCTAATATATCCCTATTATCATTATAATTCTGACATTACAAAATACCATAGCTAATAAATAGTACTATAATACTGTGTATATCATAGAATATTATACTTCCTAGTAGTAACAGTACCCATGAAAAGCCCTAATAGACTATATATATTTCCACAGGAATCCTGCTTTACTCATATTATATCCTAGTGTGGTAGGAATTATCATCCCCATGCCATTTTGAGAGAAATGGCTCAGAAAGTCATTTCTGAGTGTCCCACAATATACAGTGAGTTGAACATGAATCATCACAATACTTTAAATCGTGTCCTCTTGAGACCCTAATTGCATGCTTGATGCTAATTTTGCTAAATGCCATCTCATGGAGACATGAACTTTGATTTCCTCATTTTCTGGATGAGGAAATAAATCAGATGATAGCAAACAGTTTAGCTCCTACTCTATAAATCCAACGAGATCCCGATCATCTCAGAATCACGGTGAACTCCGCTTTGTGCCTCTCACAGTGAACTGTGTCAAGCTCAATGACAGGGAAGTGGCCTTCCCCCACAGAGAGTGCACAAGGCAGTGTCTCCAGGGCAGACACTTGGGAGGGCATGTGAAAATTCAGGGACTCGTACCAGGGATGGGGGTGTGCTCTTGTGGAATGTGAAGAAGAAAGAAAAGACAACACTTATCACAGTTAAGAAAACATGGAGGAGAGACCCAAATCAGGGTAACTTTCAACATTGTAAGCTTTGAAATATTAAACAGCAAAGCTATCACTCCTCTTTTACATATCATCTTCCGTAGTGTTTTATCTGTAACCTGCCTCCCACGGTGCATTTGTGGGACAGAGCCAAAGAAAAGAAAAATGCCGAAGATCCTTTTTCTCAAATAGCTTCTCAAGGTCCTGCACCTAACGGGTCCCCATGAGCATCTCATCCACATAATACAGGGTAGCCAGGACTTCCTCCTGGGCCTGCCTGGGAAGGGTGATTGCACAGCCACGGACCAGGGGGAACCGGCCCTGAGAACAGGAGATCTCTAGGTTCTGGGGTCCTCAAGAGGAGTCCCCATCCCACACTTTTCCCCTACTTCTTATTTAATCCTTGCCTTCCCTCTAACAAGGGACACGTAGGGATAAGGCTTAAAGTGCAAATACCCTTGGGCAAGAATGTGTTTATTTAAATCCATATGAAGGCTTACCCAAGTGCCATTAGAGCCCTCTGTGAGAGTGGGTTTTTAGCACCAGGCACCTGGATGAGCCCTGACCAAGGTAAGAGGAAGGCACAGCAAGGGGACCCTGGGGACAGGAAAGCTACTCTACCCACTTCATAATCTTGCCTATCACTTGTCTTGCCAGCAGCCCGGTCTCATTGCCAGCCTAACGAAACCACCACGAGGCTCCTGACTCAGACAATGAATTCTGCCTTTCTCTGGGCAGTCAGGGACAAAGTGGGTGTCTTCAGGAGCGGAGTCCCAGGTAAGCCAGGATGGGGTGCTAAGAACAAAACCGAATGCTTTTCCAGTGCAACCCACTCGGGATCCCCTGCTTCCTACACCACTGTTCCTCCCGAGGAGTTCAGGCAGGTGTCCAGGAGCTTTGTCCTCATCCCTGCCTCTCGAATCCTCCTCTCTTGGTCCACACTCCACCCACCCCCAGATTCCAGATACTGAAACAGATTTATTGGGGCGCCTGGGTAGCTCAGTTGGTTAAGCGACTGCCTTCGGCTCAGGTCATGATCCTGGAGTCCAGGGATCGAGTCCCGCATCGGGCTCCTTGCTCAGCGAGGAGTCTGCTTCTCCCTCTGACCCTCCCCGCTCTCATGCTCTCTCTATCTCATTCTCTCTCTCAAATAAATAAATAAAATCTTAAAAAAAAAAAAAGAAACAGATTTATCTGGAAAGCCTGGAGTGAGAAGGAGTGAGCAAACGGAGAGAGGTAAACCTTCAAAGAAAATACAAAAGAAATGTGTTCTCTTACGGGCGCCTGGGTGGCTCAGTCGGTTAAGCGACTGCCTTCTGCTCAAGTCATGATCCTGGAGTCCCGGGATCGAGTCCCGCATCGGGCTCCCTGCTCAGCAGGGGGTCTGCTTCTCCCTCCGACCCTCCTCCCTCTCGTGCTCTCTGTCTCTCATTCTCTCTCTCACAAATAAATAAATAAAATCTTAAAAAAAAAAAAAAGGTGTTCTCTTACTTAGAACTCATGTTGCTCTCTCTGTCTCTACTCCAATTTCATCTCTACCCGGTGCCTAAATGACCTTTCTTACGCCCGGAACTAAACGGGTTTGTCCTGCTTACTAACCTTCAGTGCCTCCTTTTTGCCTCTTTCAGGGGCCTCCTAAAGGGGTGTTTGCATCCAAGGGAGTGCACAAGCCAGGCCAGTGGGGTAGAGCTGAAGGTCCTCCAATTTTCATTATTTTTCACCTCAAATTTTTAAAAAATCTACTGTGTTTTGCTTACAATGTAAATGATATATAAATATGGTATTTATAGTGGGTTTTTTTTTTTTTTATAAATAAAAGGTTACATCTATTAGGGAGGGTTTTTTAGTTTTTCTTGATGGGGTGAGGATCAGAAGGGTTTGAAGAGGGGCGCCTGGGTGGCTCAGTCTGCCTTTGGCTCAGGTGCCTGAGCATCTGCCTTTGGCTTAGGTCATGATCCCAGGGTCCTGGGATCGAGCCCTGCATCGGGCTCCCTGCTGGGCGGGGAGTCTGCTTCTCCCTCTGCCCCTCACCCTGCTCTTGTGCTCTCTCTCTCTCTCTCAAATAAATAAATAAAATGAAAAGAAACCTCTCCTCATTCTAAAAGAAGAAGAAGGAGGAGGAGGAGGTTTGGACACTAAACCCCTGAGCTTGGCTGGCAAGGTCCTGTCTACCCCTGCCCTGCCTGCACTCCAGGTCATGGGCTCCCAAATGCGCCAAGCACTCTAGTCTCTGGGATTTTGCTCAAGTGACCCTTCTATATGCAGCCCTTCCCCTTCCCTCGCCCCAGCCCCTTCTCTGCATTGCCCTAACAACACCCCCTTTGGGAGTTTTTCCCAGTCCTTCTGCCCAACACTTGCTCTGTGTCTTTAATAAGCACTCACCAATCACATTGCCCCATTGCCCTATAATTAGTTGGCTACTTGTTTGTTCCCAGAGTACTACTGAGTTCCTGGGGCAACCCATTAGACCCCTGGGGTGAGCGAGGCCATCCTACTGCTCTCAGGGTTAGCAACACTGGGCACCTTTTTGATAAAATACCCCTCAAGAGTAAGGCATACATAGCTCTCTCTTTGTGGGATTCACCCCAAATTCCAAATTGTCTCCTTTTCTGGGATTTCTCTCACTGTCACCCCCTCAGAATCCTCAAGGAGTTTTGCAGAAACACACTTTGAGAACTGCATTTGTGAGAGACAGCCTAGCCCAGCTTCCCAAGTCCTGGCTTCAACGTGGGTTTCGTGGGGTGCCCGGACCCTGGCTGTCTTCTGCCTTTCTTCTCGTGACTACAGTTCAGATTTCTCTTTCAGACCATCTGCTTCTTGCTGGAGCATCTTCTTTGTTTCTGGTCGTATTTCCCCAGCTTCTTCAACTGAATCTTTTCCCTAAGTGCCTTCCCACCTTTAACGTTTAAAAATCCCTTCTAGGGCGCCTGGGTGGCTCAGTTGGTTAAGCGACTGCCTTCGGCTCAGGTCATGACCCCAGGGTCCTGGGATCGAGTCCCACATCGGGCTCCCGGCTCAGTGGGGAGCCTGCTTCTCCCTCTGACCCTCTCCTCTCTCATGCTGTTTCTCTCTTGCTCGCTCTCCAATAAATAAATAAATAAAATCTAAAAAAAAAAAAATCCCTTCTAATTTCAATTAAACTCACTTCTGAATTAAAAATTTGAAATCACTCTTAGTTTTTAATTGCTGTTAGAATTAGGGGAATACCACTATGTTGTTCCACAATTATATTTTTTTCTCTTTTGTGTTGAGACTACAGAGTTCAAAACATCATTATTCAAGACATTTCAAATCTGTTTTGGGCAAATGGTCCAAATGGCATCCTCCCACTGACCAACACACTGTCTCCTTACTAGTAGTATCTTCTTGTAAACAGAACTAGTGCATTTGAAACATTCCTTTTGGAGCCAAGTATAAACATTATCTAAACGTTGCATGTAATCCTAGATTGAGAAGGAATCTGTGTGGAATTTGTTTTGAAGTCACTGATGTCTATATCTGCTCAATTCAGAAATCTTTGCTTTCATGCAGCTAATTGCTAGTATTAATTGCTGTCGAGATTTCTTTGGCGGCAATACAAAACTAATATTGGAACTGATTCTGAATCGTTGCTCTGGTTTATCAACATGTTCAGTGACTTAAAGGCTCAAAGATTTAATGATCATACAGGGTTTTCTGCATCTTGCCAGAGAAATTTGGGTGGATTGACACCACCTGACTGTTTATCATGGTTGCATAAAGCCATTTATTATGTCTTACCACCTAGCCATGTCAGAAATCTCTAGTGCCCACCAATACCCAGGTCATCCTCTCCTCCCTTGGCATGGTGCTGGACTTCATTTCTAAGCTGCTTGCAGAGAGGGGGTGCCAAGGGCTTGAGTTCTAGCCGATGAATTGTGAATGGAAAATCCTGCAGAGGATCCAAAGGCCCAGGAAATGACAGAGCTAGGGAGGAAAGCTTGAGTCCCTGCATGACCACGTGGAGCAGAGCACACCCTCCCCACCCCACGGCTCCTTAACGGCATTACGCTGCAACATAAGGGAGGAATCAACCTTTGCCCTAGCTTCACTATGTAGTTTTTCATTTGTGGGCAGATTCCAGCACAACATCCACAGAACAGCACAGACCTGTCACATTGTTAGGCCCCTGCCCATCATAGGGGTGGGGTGGGGGGCTCCTCTTAGGACATAGGAGGCAAATCCTAATGATAGAGCACACGAAATCTGGGATGCTGAGAAAATGATGTGTCAGGGCAAGTCAGAAGGTTCCACACTACAGGACCCCTCAGTTCCTCTCTCCTACTACCATCCCCATGGCCCATCAATCTCTCGTCCTACTTTTGGGTTTTTCCCAAATTCTGATCACCCTATGCTAATTACATAGATAACTTTTTCTCTTCTTTTTCTTACTCAAGAACTACTGCCTTCCTCAGATACTACCTTTTCCATGAAGCTTATCATGATATCTTCCATTTCCAGGGAAAGTTACATGTAGACATAACACCCTCTACAAAATGTTATTATAGTGATTATCACAGCATACTGTGATTATTGACTCAAGTGTCTCTTTCCCTGGGGTATAACCCCTTGAGGGAGCTCTTATTGGCTTTATTCTCAGTTTCCAACACAGTGCCTAGCACATAGCAAGGACTCAACAAAGGTTTATTGAATGAATGAAAAAAAGATAGTTTACCAAATGTCAGTGTACTCTTTTCACTGCTTGTTATAGAAATCCAATTCAGACTGGTGTGAGTAGGAAAAACAAAAAAACTTCGTTCACGTATTTCAAAAATCAAGGAAGGATGTCAGGCATGGCTTGATCCCAGTGCTCAAAAAAAGGTTGTTAAGAATATCTCTCCATTGGGCGCCTGGGTGGCTCAGTTGGTTGAGCGACTGCCTTCGGCTCAGGTCATGATCCTGGAGTCCCGGGATCGAGTCCCGCATCGGGCTCCCTGCTCGGCGGGGAGTCTGCTTCTCCCTCTGACCCTCCTCCCTCTCATGCTGTCTCTCATTCTCGCTCTCAAATAAATAAAATCTTAAAAAAAAAAAAAAGAATATCTCTCCATTTCGTGTCTGTTCTTCTCTGTGTTAGCTTCATTGTCTGGCGAGCTCACCCCTTCTGTAGACAAGATGGTCACCAGTAGATCATGATTTCCCTTCTAACAAGATGAGCAACCCCCAGAGGAAAAACAGTTTCTTTCCTCATGATGGTCAGGGGCATAGCTAGGGGCAGGGACCATGTGATGTATCTGTGCCCATTCTCCTTATGCCAGGCTGGAATCTGCCCACAAATGAATAAATACATAGTGAAACTCAGGTGTTCACAATCCATGTTCAACAAATCTAAAGAAAGAAGTCTAGGGTAAAACCGAAGGAGAAGATGTCCAATTAGCTTCTTTTTGAAAACTGCATAAGCTTGTTACCAGGAATATTTGTCCCACTCTGTACCTCATCATGAGGCGTCATGCATCTGGCCCTTGTTCCAGCCTTTAAGCTCCCTAATATCCAGAAGGCAGGGAGGGGCCACCCTGAGGTCCAGCCAGGGCCTTGACTGCAGGGGGTCGGGGGTTTGCTCACAAATCCTTTTTATGATCTCCAGACCCACTTGTTTCAGGAAATCAATGTCTGTTTCCCTTTCTACCTCTTTTGCCTCTGAATGGTACCAGCATCTGGAAGAACGAAATAGACACTTTTCACACCAGGTTCCAGGCTGATGGATAGATCCTTTTCTGCCTCCCTTTTCCCCTCCAGGCTGGGATCAGAGCAAGCCAGTGGCATTGATGACAGTTTTCCTGGTTCTGGGATGAAAGGGTTACTGGGGCATGAAGACCTAGAAACCTCCAGTGGAATCTAGGACAACTGATCATCTAAAATTATCCTGTAATTAATAAGTTAGTCACTGCTCCTTACTAAGTGGGGTAGTCACCACCACATTTTAAACCTATTTAAAACTGTTAAATCTCATGTTCAGGAAGAATTCTGGCTCTATGCATTTCTCAAAGCCCCCCCTTTTTTTTTATTACAAAATGAACCGAATACATCCTTTCAGAAAACCCTGTGCCAACTTCAAAATAAACACAAAACACTATAAAGCACCTTATTCAGTCCCCCAAATGGACTTTAATCCATCTCTCTGCCATGTCCCTATAACTATACATTCAATAGGGCCTTTCTCAGTTCAGCCTTATTTGTCCTCCTCTTCTGCTTATAAGCCCTTGGAGGGCAGGGGTACATGTCTTGTTCATCTTTGTTTCTTCTGCTTGGCCTTGGCACATGGCCTGTGCTGAACCCTACCTGACTCCTGCTTTTTTTCCCTCCCCCTCTGCTGCAGGCCCTTGGTCCTCACATGTAGGCCTGGAAGCAGAATCAAGTCCCTTAGAACACAAGTTCCAGAAGCTCGTTGTCTTCTGGGCTATGTCCACAGGGCTAGCAAAGTGCCTGCCGCCTAGTGAACGCCCAGTAAACATTTGCTGAATGAATGAGGTTATGATGGCCATGAACCAATGTCTTACCTTCTGTTCAAGTTTACTTGGTTGAGCTACAGGTTAGTTTCCCTGCACTCCAGTCACCTGCTGATGAACTTGTGCTCTCCGCCTGTCCACCGGACCCCGGCATTTTTAGCTTTGCCTCCCTTGGTCTTCTTTTTGCCTTCCTTTGCCACCTCATAGCCTTACCTCGCACGCTAAGTGGTGCATGTCTGCCTCGCTTCTTTCCTGCTGTCACTGTCCTCTTCGGACACAGACTGACCCATCTATCCCTGCCCAGCACTTCCTGTGGGGGTCCTGTCACTAGCCCCAGACTCTCCAAGTCAGAGGTCTTATTCCGAGTATTTTGCCATACCCATGGTGCTTTGTACATCCGGATGGACTGAATTGTCTCTTTGGTCAATTCAGAAGAACTGAATGGTATCTTTGGTCCTGTATCTTTTGGTCAGTCATCGGCTTACTCAGGGGAAATGTAATTATTTTTGCAAGACTGAAACCTGGCACCCTACTTCATAACGTGTGTCTCATTCCAAGCTCACCATAAAAGGAGGCCATGCATCTATTATATGCCAGGTACTCGGGGCATTTTCCTTCAGATAAGACACTGGCGTTACTCCTTAAACTATGTGTACACTCCTACCTTATTTAGATCATTGATCGCTGCTGATATATTGCTTAGTTTTGGAAGCCCTCCACTAAGCTATTTGATAACATCTATTTATAACATTTGGTCTGGGGAAGGAGCAGATAAGCAAGTTCGTTGTGATTAATTGGTGCGTGATTAGCATTTTCAGTGTCTCTGAACCCAGTTAAAATCTACTCTAATACATTTGTAGGAGAGCAGGAATGTATCAATGGACCTATAAACAGATTAATATGATGGGGTTAGAAATTAAAGTTTATCATTAACTAGATGTTTCACTAGTATTCATGCTATGTTGTTTAACAGGTAGCGCTTGGGGAGCTGAATCCAACACGGAACTGTTTGTCTCCCGAATTCCAGGAAGTCAGCTATTGAGGGGGAGGAGGGAATGTGCGTGGTTCAGGGGCTGCCAAGCACTCAGTACAAGGAAGACGATGTTTGGAGAATGTGCACATTCAAAGCCCCACAAATCCCTGCCCACAGACAGCAGGGTGCCCCGGGGTCTCATCTCAGGCACCCCGTGCTGCTTGCCGTTGGTGTGTTAGTCTGTCGGCTGACATCACAGGGAATCTTATGCCTCAGAGGCTGCCTTTCCAGAGGCTCTTAGACCGTGCATTGCCTGCCTTTGATAGAACTACGAGAGAGCGGAGGGTACCAAACCCAACCATGGGTTATTTCGGGGGCTCCTTTTCTATCAGCTGCGTATTTCTTAAGTAATCTCGACACCCGACGTGTGGCTCAAACTCAGGAGCCCGAGAGCAAAGGTCCCAGGCTCTCCCGACTGAACCGGCCAGGCGCCCCGTAAGCTGTATTATTTTTAACAGAGTGCCTGCGATCACCAAGCTGCACATTTTTCTTTCAGGTGAGTTCCAATGAACTGGCTCACAAAGGGGAAATGCAAACGTGGCGGCACACGCTGAGGGTAGAATGGCACCACCTTTGGGGCACAGCCTCCTTCTGGCCAGCACGCTGGGCATCTTTGTACTCCACGGCTTCTCCAGTGGGCAGAAGGACAGCACGCTGATTTTCATGAAGGAAAACACCATGTTGTAGCTGCTCTGCGGACGCCCAGGACTGTGACTACAGTTTGGCCAACCTGAGGTGCAGCTGCAACACCGTGCTACCTTTGGCCCTTGAGCAAGCCAGCCACGTCGACCATCTGACCATCTGGTTCACCGATGCATCTGCCCTGGGCCTCCTGTCGAACTTCACGCTGGTCCAGGACCTGAAGCTTTCTCTGCGCAGTACCAGCACTCTCCCCGCTGAGCACCTGGCCATCTGTGGTCTGAAGAGGCTTCGCGTCAACACCGAGGCCAGGCGCCCGTCACCAGAGCAGAGCCTACTCATCTACAACGGCGGGGAAAGTGAACCCAGACAGAAGCCTGTGTGGTTTCGAAGAGGCTGGCAAACATATATGTACATCTCATTCTTAGATATGGCACTTTTCAACAGGAGGTCATCCTTAAAAGCCTACAGTATTGAAGACGTTGCCCGCATTGCCAACCATTTTCCTTACTTGTCTTACTTCGAAACCTTCCCGATTTTAAGCAATAGGAGCTATGTCATCACGTTCATTTACTAACGTTGTAAAAGAGGCCAACCGCCAGGAACTTTGGCACACTATGGATAACTTGAACAAGGAATCTGGGAACGAGGCCATGGGTAGCCTTACCTACAACTTCACCTGTCTGCCCAGCCCCCATTCACCACAGAGCCACACGTACAACCAGCCCTCTCTGCTCTCCTCTCTGCCCAACCACGGGAGCTGTTTCGAGAAACAAAAGAAAAAGAAACAAACAAACAAACAAACAAAACCACCCCCCAAAACCAACCAAACAAACAGAACGACTTGAGTCCAGAAGGTCTTAAGAGCAGCCAGAGGTTGGGTCTGTGGAGAAATATCAGATCAGAAATGGAGAAAGTGCACACCAAGGACTGCCTAGAGGAACTCAGCACAGAGGATGACCCCCAAGGAAGGCATCTTCCTTCAAAATACTGCCTTCATTTCTTTTCTGCTTCCTTTTGTTGCTTTGACTGGACTTCCCCTAAGAAGAGGATAGATTTCAGAGGCTTCAGGACTGTGAGTCCCACAAAATGATTAGGTTCTCTTAGACTGGTATTTCCCAAATATCTCTTAGACTGATACTCGCTAAGAATATATGCGCTGAGGAAGGGGAGTTTTGAGAGTGGAATAGGTCAGGTTAGGGTGGGACCTTAGGACCAAATGAGAGCATTAGGGTTCGAGGAGTGTGATACAGAAATGAAAACCAGAGCACACAAAACCCAATGGCATATATCTCAAAATTTTGCTTAGAGCAAGGCCTAAACCCAGGGAGTTTCTCTCTTGTATCCCTTTTCTTTCATTCTTTCTTTCTTTGCCTTCTTCTATCTTTGTCCCCACTGTACCACTTCGCCTTTCTCCTCCCATTTTCCTCATCCCCCCTTCTTCTGCTCCAGAAATAAGAACTTAGATTAGTACCATTAGAACTGCATTTAACACCACCAGGGGCTAGCCTGGGAATCTAATAATCATGTATAACGTTACGGACAAAAATGCTCATATGACTAAAAGATAATTAACAAAAGAAATTTTAGGGCTCAGTCCACTCGGATGTTTAATTCTGGAAAGTTAAGACACTCTGTATGACATGGTTGACACAAAATGGTCTTAGGTGTGATGACAAAAGGAACCAAGGTAACATATTAAAAAAAAAAAAAAAGGAAACAGACCTCAGTGTACAAAAATTTTCCTCACAGACTCAATTTACCACTGAGATACAATGTAAAGAATCCATGGCAATTATGATACAAATGACCAAACTTAGAGTGCAAGGAACTAGAAACATAATTGCATTTATAATGTCATAATGGTAAGAAAGAGTCTTATTATAAAGTAACAGGATGTCTTGGGGCTGATGATTGCAGATCACATTCACCACATTTTCTCTTACCCTTAACATAGGGTAACTGAAATAACCTGAAATATCTTACATTCACTTAATTGGTGGGGGATTTGGCCATTCAGGCTAATTAGCATGAGTCCATAATGTCAGTGTTTAAATTAGGCCAAAACTAAGACCAAAGTATGAATTTTAATAGAATAATGCAATGACCTCATTATTGACATTGTATTTGGGAGGTAAGTTTAAAGTGAGAGAAAAAGACAAGGAAAAAAAGGATTTGGAAAAGGGAAGGCAAGAAGAATATAAGTGAAAGGATGAATAAGAAATATATTTACTATCAGGAGTTACTGAAAATGTAAAAAACTGAATTTTAATGGATTTTTATTAATAAAGTACAAAATTAAATGATTTAGAAATTATGAGCATCTTAATATGCGTTCTCTTCCATTTGGTGGCTTTGAATAGTTTCAAAGCCCTTCCACAGATGTTGTAAGTGATTCTTGTAAGAAATAATTGTAGATCAATGGGACTTAAAGCAATAGAAAATGAAAGTTAATTTAGTAATAAATCAAGCTTGCCTGATTTATTTCTGGCCTGAAAATGTGGTTCAGGTTGCACTGATAGAGGATAAATAAGGAGCAGAGAAAATCCACAGCACATACATGGGAGAAAATGGCACTTGGTGCTCAGTGGACAGTGAGGGTTGGGGGGGGGGACAGCAGGGAGCCGTGGGGATAGTGGAAAACTGAGAGTATTTGCCCCACCTGAAGGGTCCACAGCAGCTCAGCTCTAGCTCTGAGTGTCACTGTGGGAGAATACAATGGGGCCAGATCTTATCCTTCAAGAAAATTAGGAATTCCAGGTTTTTGTGTGAAATCTCATAATTTGTAAATGTTGGCACACTATTTTGCTTTTTTGTTTGTTGCTTTCAGTAACACTGTGTGGTCAAACAAACCATGTCAGTGGTCCCCTTAAGCTTGGGTCTGGCCATTTGTCACCTCTGATCAGTGGTGTGCTGGTAAAAGTTTAACCACCAGCTCTCCAAAAAAAAAAAAAAAAAAAAGTACATAGATACATATGTACATAAGTTTATTATAAATTTTGCTGATATAAAGGATGTATATCACACAATTTACAAAATGATAATAAAATATACTGTATTCTTTATTATAAACTCTATGTATATAATTAATTCCCAAAGAATGCTTTAGGTGGTTTTTGGCAAATTCTTATATCCAAAGCTAACCTAGGGTTGTGATTGATGCTTGAGTATAGTTCTGGCATGAATGTTGGCTGATATTTTTACTTACATTAGGAATAAGAGAAAAATTAACAAAGATTTTTGTGGGAATGTCATTTGCTAGTCAATGATGTAAGCAAATTCTTTGTTGAATCAAATATTTTTCAAATACTGGAGGAATATTTCCTTAACTTGGAGGACTATTCAGAATGTTAAAGCTATTGAAATGATACACGTTTAAGTTTAATCTGCATTGTTAACGTTTTCTCCAGCACACTCAACAAAACAACAAATCAAACCCTGATATGTAGTGTTTTCCAATGTTAGTGGTGTAAATACTGACATCATAACCAATTTCAAGCTACCAAGAGAAGCCACTGAACACAGAGTTGGGCAAAGATGCACAGTAGGACATGATTAGATAGTATTTCTACCTACAGATGCAATAGGCACAAATAATGCCAAGAGCATAAATAATAGTAAAATGCAGTAGAATTAAGAAGTAGTGAGTTTTGAGGATTATCTTTGTTTTTTTATACAATTAATCGTAAGTTTCTTTTTTTTTTAAAGATTTTATTTATTTATTTGAGAGAGAGAATGAGATAGAGAGAGCATGAGAGGGGGGAGGGTCAGAGGGAGAAGCAGACTCCCTGCCGAGCAGGGAGCCTGATGCGGGACTCGATCCCGGGACTCCAGGATCATGACCTGAGCCGAAGGCAGTCGCTTAACCGACTGAGCCACCCAGGCGCCCTAATCGTAAGTTCCTATAATTTAATTTTTAATAATGACTAACAACCAGCTTGCAAAATTCCTGAAAAGTTAACAGTCAGCTCTGGTGAGCCAATGCAAGAGAGCCCCAGTGCCCCACTGACTGGTAGAAAGAGACGCAGAAGGAATGGAGTGAAGACAATGACGTCAAGGTTGTGGAAGATCACTTTCAGTGCTTTTTTTTTTAAGATTTATTTATTATTTTAGAGAGAGCGAATGTGTGTGTGTGTGTGTGCGTGGGCACATGCGCTCATGGGGGTGGGGGTGGGCAGAGGGAGAGACAGAGAATCTCAAGCAGACTCCCTGCTGGGCATGGAGCCTGCCACTGGGCTCGATCTCAGGACCCTGAGATCATGACCTGAGCTGAAATCAAGAGTCAGACGCCCAACTGACTGAGCCACCCAGGCGCCCCGGCTTGCAATATTGATATGCCTCATTTCCTCATTTTTCAGAGCTACCGGTGGGAATTTTAGGAAATTTTCCCTCCCCTCCCATGCAGTAGCTCACTCTTCAACATCTAGAGTCAGGATCCTAAAAGCCCTTAGATGGGAGATTGGGGGTTAGGGGAGTAAGGAATCTAAGGCCTTATGAGAAAAAAAGAATTAGGGGTTAAAACTCTTGAGTTAAGCTATGAAGGGCTCCTGAAAAGAAGAACAAAAGAATCCAGAAAAGCTATTAACAGCATTTTTTAAATTTAAGTTCAATTAGCCAACATATAGTACATCATTAGTTTTGATATAATGTTCAATAATTCATCAGTTGCGCATAACCCTGGCGCTCATCACATCACGTGCCCTCCTTAATGCCCATCACTCAGTTACCCATCCCCTCCACCTCCCTTTCCACAACCCTCAGTTTGTTTCCCGGATATTAACAGCATTTTACACACATTAAATTAAAAATGAGAGAAGGGCAATCAATTTCCATTTCCCAGAGTTGCTTACTAATAACTTCAGGATCTCTTTCTCCAGAATGTACAGGAATACGTTTGTAAATCTGATTTGTTACAGGAAAAATGATGTGAAAACAAAAAGTTGTTTTATGCTGAGCCCTTTTCCTGTTCAAATTTTTAATGCATTTCAAATTTAGCAGAGTCCGTAGTCACAACTCACAACTCAGAATGACACACAAGTGTCATCAGGCCACCTGATGTAGCCTCCAGAAAAGCACTGAGGGGGCGGGGCTGGCTCTGCACAGAGCCCAGTGCATCATAACGCTTCACCAATTTAAATGATACAGGTACATCACCACACAGACAAATAAGTAAAGTGGTAATAACAGCTCAAAAACAGATACCCCATTTTATTTTATTTTAAAGATTTTATCTATTTATTTGACAGAGAGAGACACAGCGAGCAACAGAACACAAGCAGGGGGAGTGGGAGAGGGAGAAGCAGGCCTCCCGCAGATCAGGGAGCCCGATGCGGGGTTCGATCCCAGGACCCTGGGATCATGACCTGCGCTAAAGGCAGACACTCAACGACTGAGCCACCCAGGTGCCCCCAGACCCCCCATTTTAAAAAATCAGCACATGTTAAGAATAAAATCACAAATCCATGGGAAAGGAAATTTAATAAATGGTGTGCAGAGGGGGGAAAAAAGATCAGAAGGATACACACTAAAATATTAATGGTACTGTATCTGGGTGATAATATTAAAAGTGAGTTTCATTTTCTCCTTCCTGAGCATCTTGATTTCCTAAACTTTTTTGAACAAACATACAATCACTTTTGTAATAGGGAAAACCCAGTAAGAGTATTTTTATATAAACAAATGCTGGAACAAGTGCTTACTCCTTAAAGCTACAGCCTGACCTCCTACCCAACATCGTAATGTTAAGTTGGATAATAGTAAAATGAAACTACAAACAACTCTAAAATATGGGGAAGAAAAAGATCAACAATCCATTTAAAAACAGGGAAGTAGGGACGCCTGGGTGGCTCAGTCGTTAAGCGTCTGCCTTCGGCTCAGGTCATGATCCCGGGGTCCTGGGATCGAGTCCCACATCGGGCTCCCTGCTTGGCGGGAAGCCTGCTTCTCCCTCTCCCACTCCCCCTGCTTGTGTTCCTGCTCTTGCTGTCTCTCTCTCTCTCTCTCTGTCAGATAAATAAATAAAATCTTTAAAAAAAAATAAATAAAAACAGGGAAGTAAATAAACAGGCAATTCACACGAGATGACACTCAAATAGCCAATAATCGAAGAAAAAAATTGCCTGTACTAAGGGAATTAAGAGCAATGCAATGGGACACTGCTATTTCACCTATTCAACTGGCAAAAAAAAGGCTACTTAATGAAAAGTTTTGTCTTACTTGTAGGCAAATAGATATTCTCATACAATGTTGGTGGGATAATAAACTGGTACAGCCACTTTTAAGTACAATTTAGGAATGTATCTTAAAACACATAAAAGCTAGAAGCCAATTCTCCTTCTTTGTATCTACCCTAAGCACATTTCCCTACAAATACACATATGTCAACTTGTAGAAACTCATCTAGCCATTCTCCTAGAAGAAATGCACTTTTTATTTTATTTATTTATTTATTTATTTTTTAAAAGATTTTATTTATTTATTTGAGAGAGAATGAGAGAGAGCACATGAGGTGGGGGGAGGGTCAGAGGGAGAAGCAGACTCCCTGCCGAGCAGGGAGCCCGATGCGGGACTCGATCCAGGGACTCCAGGATCATGACCTGAGCTGAAGGCAGTCGCTTAACCAACTGAGCCACCCAGGCGCCCAGAAATGCACTTTTTAAAAATCACATTGTACTGCAATAAAAAGTTTTAAAAAGAAAAGAATGAATAATATAACTAATACCCATGTAATTGTCATCCAGAATTGACAAATGTAAACATTTTGTCACGTTTATTTAAAACATTTTAAACACGTTTATTTTAAACATTTTGAAACAAAAGATATAAAACAATATTAGTTTTAAAAACTGCAAATAAATTATGAATTTTACTTAGGCTTGTTAGGAGTATAGGCACAATTCTGAAACTATTTTGTGTGTATTATAGGATTGTGCAAAAGAGTAAATATATGGAAGGTTTTGGGGGACCCAGAGTTCTAACAGGAAGAATATGAACTAAAGGGAGGAATGGCAGGTTCCTGGGTCTGGAACTAAAAGGTATCACAAACTCATGATTTTTAACACATACATTACTTAGCTTTATCCAGAGAGAGGCCCAAGAAGCAATGACATCCCTAGGGCAAGAACACACCAATACCTAAATTTTGGTTTCTCAAAACCATTCCCCATTAAAACAAACAAACAACAGGAACAACAACAAAATAGGTCCTTGAAGAAATGGCTGATTCCAGGGTATCAGGGTAGCAAAAGTATAAGGTGAGCCTGGAATATCTTATTGTGAGAGAAAGAAAGAAAAGCTCAATAAATTGATGGGAATGTATCCAAAAAAATACAGGAGCCAGCCTAAAGGATTCCACTGGCCATAAGAGGGACCATCTGAGCATCAGTATGATCAATTACAGGAATGGTTTACAGCATATTGATTCGCAAAGATTTCATGAGTCTGTACTATCACAAGAAAGAATACAGGGAACAGGCACAACATTACCTTATGTAGTATTCTTGTTAAAACTGTTAAGCCTACATCTAATTCAAATCCAAATTAAGGCACAGTCTGCAAAAATAAAAATGGGGGAAAAAAACTCAAAAAGCTGGACTGGACTCTAAAAATACCAATGTCATGAAAACTAAAAAAAAAAAAAAAAGCTAGCGAGTGATGGGGGACTTTTCTAGAATAAAGGAGACTAGCTATGTCAACTGAATGTAAAACACAATCTTTACTGGATTCTGGATTGGGGAAAAATTAGCAGCTATAAAAGGCAGGAGAAAATGGATGTCCCAGCTCAAGCAGAGAGAGTGCATCAACTTTTCCCCTTCTTTTTGTCCTATTCAGGCCCTCAACGGATTGGATGGTGCCCACCCACATTGGCAAAGGTGATCTTATCTCTATGGGAGACACCCTCACAGACATACCCAGAAATAACGTTTTACCAGCAATCTGGGCATCCCTTAGCCTAGTCAAGCTGACACATAAAATCAACCATCATAGACAGGGGAAAAAAATTCATAGAATAAGCATCTCGTTTCTCCGGTGAGGACAAATTGCTTTCCCTTAATGATGGGAAGGGTCTAGTATAATGAAAATGGCTGGTCCTCCCAAGGAATGTTTCATATTGGGGGATCAACATTGGTCTCTGCTGTTGACAGGTTGGGCACTAAACAGATCAGTTTTGGTGAGAGGAAGTCCACATTGATGAATCCATGCAAAACCTTCATCCTTGACCCCGTGGCTATTTTGTTCAGAGGGCCACTATGTAATAAGCACTGGAGTAGCTAGAGAAAGAGGTAGACTGGAATCCATAGAATGAGTCATCTGATCCACCTGATTATCGAGAGCATCCTTTTTGGTGGGGGGACTCTGCAGTATTTACATAGACACAAGTATCTCCCTACTTGTGCTTATTCTGAGTCTATTCATATCACTCATGCCCACATCACCTTGTCTAATTCCTTCCAAGTTCCTGAGCATTCCCCTCAACCTTTCTTACTCTGGCCTCTGCAAGATAATTAAACTATATAGAAAAATGATTTCTTAATTCTCCTAAGATGGAACATACCTAGATGCATACAAGATAAGTTAATTCTAGATGCGTAAGAACAACAAAATAAAGGATAAGCTAATTTATTACATAAAATGGATGCCTTTAGGACATCAAGGCTAATTCTCTTGAGGAACCCCAGCTGAAAAGCCAAACCATTAGTGACTATATAATGAGTCAGAATAGATCTGTTCTTCTAGCCATGCTTTTCCCCAGCAAAGCAGGCATCCGGATGAACTGGGAGGATCCCCTTTCATGGCTTCCTTCATGTCCACTCCTGACTGGGGCTAATGCTACAAAGCCCACTGTAGGCAGCGTCAGCACATCATGTAGAACCATATGTAAACTAGAGTTGAATTTTTTCTTCCTTAATCAACTGGTCATTGGGAATACCTCAAGAGGCCATAGGTATGCTTCCAAGGATAGGTAGCAATACATCAAGAGTACAAGAGACAAAGCACAGGGAACAGTGTCTTCAAGACCTGCTAGCATCCAATCCCATGTGTACTACTTCCACTAAATTTTAGAGGGCTGTTTTGCATGCCCAACTTTATGTTTTAGTAGATCAGATAACTTTAGTTCATCAGGGCAGCTAGATCACATTGTCACTTGGTATCCCATGGTTAGGCATTCAAGCATCTATTTGGGCTTAGGGCAAGCCAGGGGTAATTTCTCAAAAGGAGACTACTTCTTTGCCACTTAGCTGAATTCAACTTCAATTTACTTCATTCAATTCAACTGCCTGGTCCATATTGGTCACAGGCCTAAAGTCATCCTTATCATGATAAAAATTAAAGCCATAGGGTTTAATTTAATCATCTAACAGGAGATTAGAAAAATGATCCAGGATCAAACAACAAAGCACTTGAATACTTAGTGATTACTTACAGGAGATCCCCTAAAGGGCTGGCAAGGTTAGTGAAAGGGGAGATAACATGAGCCTGGGTGTTTTTGAAGCAGTGGTATTCTGCTAAATGTTTAATAACCAGCTTTCCAGGAAAAAGAAATCTGATTTGGGGCATTTGCTGATTTCCATGGTGTAAATACTTCTGCCTTGGCCAATTTCAAGCTATAGTGTGACATCACTGAACATGAAGTTGAGAAGAGATTGTATAATCACCACTGAGAGGACAATGTTTCAAGTATGAGAGTGGGGTCAGTTGGTTTGAAGGTCGATAGGTCAAATAAGATGAACAGAGAAGCATCCTCTGGATTGGCAAGAGGTAAGTCATTTGGTGGCCTTGAAAGAGGAGTGTTAGCAGAGTCGTGGAGACAGAAGTCAGACTGGAGAGGTTTGAGGAATGAATGGGAGATGAGCATGTGCTGGCCGTGAGTAGAGACAAATGTATGAAGTTCAGCTGTGAAGGAGACCAGAGAAAAGGACCTGGAGCCAGATGTCCAAGGAAGTTCTAGGACGGAACTTACCAAAGTAGGTGTGTGTGCTGACGGGAAGCAGAAGAGGGAGGGGATAGCCAATGGAGTGAAGTCCTTAAAGAAAGAGAATACAGTGCACATCTTGATAGATTAATCTTAGATAGGAAGAAGGATTCTTTTTTTATTTACATGAGCATGAGTGAAGAGCTGAACTTTTCAGCAGAGTTATGTAGTTATTAGTTGGGAACACATGAAGTGCTTTGAGAAGAAGTGATGCACTAGTCTCATGGTATGGGAGAGGAAACTTACCAGGACACAGATTAAAAATACTGGATAAATGTATTGAAATCCCTCATGTGCAGAAGGCTCTTTCATCTCCTTCGTCATGGTTTCACTGGGGTGATGGGAAAAAAGACTAATAACAACTTTGTGGTCATTCCCACATCTTTAATGCAAACTCTATCTCTTTAATATTTTTCCTGCTTCTTTTTGCTTATTGGTTTGTTAAGAGCCATTAGGCTCTTCTTAAGTCAGTTTTGTGAAACACGTATTTTGCTAGAAAGTACATTTTCTGTAGAATTCCATATAACATCTTCTCATAATTAATTTGGCTCTTCCTTATCTCTGGTTATATCTAAAGTTGTAGGTAGTGTGTGTATTTTGTATTGCTTTTTAAAATCAGGCTTGTGTTTTTCTTTATAATTTCTTTATAATTCCTACATTTTGGTTTTCATTTTTTTCTAATTTATTGATCACAGTTTTCTCTTTGAATATTCCTATTCCCCGCATTCCTTGAATTGTTTTGCTAGGGTTTTGTTTTGTTTTGTCATTTCTGAGGTTGGATAATTTATTCCTATCACAACTTTTGTAATCACAAATGGTTTGAAGTTATACACTATTCTCCAAGTACACCTTTACAACTGTGTTCCATATATTTTTATAGGCAACTATCAGCATTTTTATTTTTATTTATTTATTTTTTAAAGATTTTATTTATTTATTTGAGACAGAGAGAATGAAAGAGAGCACATGAGAAGGGGGAGGGTCGGAGGGAGAAGCAGACTCCCTGCTGAGCAGGGAGCCCGATGCGGGACTCGATCCAGGGACTCCAGGATCATAACCTGAGCTGAAGGCAGACGCTTAACGACTGAGCCACCCAGGCGCCCAACATTTTTATTAATTTTAGAGTTTTTAGATAACATATCATATTTTATTTCTTCTTCAATTTAGAGATTTAGGTCACTGCTCATTAACTCCCAAGTAGTCAAGGCTTTTTAAAGAATTTAAATTAGGAAGGGTTGATCGCCTTTTGAATTTGGTTTGTCATGTAACTTTCTCTGGTTGAAGAATGTGCCCTATGAAGAATTTGTTCAGGTTGTCTTTTTTTTTTTTTTTAATTGTAGCCAGGTTAATGATTGCTATTTATAAATGTTTCACAGATGAAATAGATGATTAAATAGTCTCTGGAGAGTACATAATTCTATTAGTTTATCTATACATTTGAGCTCATTAATTATATTATTAAAATTTCATATACCTTTACATATGACTTGGCTACTTCACTTACCTGACTCAGACAGAAAGGCATATTACAACAATGTATTATAAAGGAAAATGTTTTTAGCAACCATCTGAAGTCTGCAGTCCATTTAAAACAGAACCAGGAATGTTAGGTAGTCAGGAACAGATACAGAAAAGTCGGCCTCAACTATGGCTAGAGTTTTGCTGGGTGAGTATAACAAAGGAAGAGGGGGGAAGAGGGTTGAAGTTGTGGCAAGGGGCTGACTATAATCTTGCCCCAGGAAATCCAACCTAGAAAAGGAGGGAAACAAAGGCAGGGGGAAGAGAATGGGCAGTGAACAGTGATGGGTTCATTGGACTGGAGGTAGAGTAAGCAGATTGGAACGACGGAAATGATACAATTCAGGGAAGACACCCAGTAACTCCCCAGTGACTTGGAGAAGGTCCAAAGTGCAATCATGGTAGCAAGCCAAAGCCATGGATATGATTATTAAAGGTGAGAGGAGCGGAGAACTAACTCCAAGTAGATTATGTACTGGAATGATGAAGCCATGAAGAATGAATGAATGTTCATAAAACAATTCTGGAAGGAAATGCATCAAAAATTAAGTGTTAAGACTGTAAGTGATTCTTTCTTTTGTTCTGCATTTCCTGAATTTCTAAACAGTTAGGTAGCACTTTTATAATTAGAGAAAGGTTATTTTTAGAAGCCCACTTAATTGAGGTGCCTGGGGGGCACAACTGGTTAGGTATCTGACTCCTGGTTTCAGTTCGGGTCATGATCTCAGGGTCTTGAGATCCAGCCCAACATTGGGCTCTGTGCTCAGCGTGGAGTCTGCTTGGGACTTCCTCTCCCTCTCCATCTGCCCCTCCCCACCACTCTCTCTCTGTCTAAATCAATCAATCAATCTTTAAAATAAAATAAAAGTCCACTTAATTTTTAAGGAATTGGAAGCTTGATTTGGTTCTTCTCTAATGTAATTGTACTCTAAGGTTAGTATGTTTCTTATACACTTTGCTGCCCTCTAGTAACACTCAATAACACAGAAGAAACATTGTCTTTTATACCTAGAAGAGATACTTATAACTCTGTTGTTTTTAATAATGTATCTTCTTTTCATTTCTTCCGCAAGTAGGACAGACAGTAATGTATGAATGGTATTGAGCTAACACAAATGAGTTCTTTCAGAAAGGCTGAATTGCTATTTTTGCTTTTGTATTGGTAATATAGTTCTTAGATGCATTCATAAAGTGTCCACTATGAATGTAATATAAATATCATATCTGTACTATGACTGCAAATTACACTCTTTCACAGAGTAATAGTAGAAATGTAAATAAAATATGCAGGTGCCTGGTTGGCTCAGAGGAGCATGGGACTCTTGATCTTGGGGTGGTGAGTTCGAGCCCCATATTGGGTATAGAGATTACTTAAAAAAAAAAATGTAAAATACTGACCTGGATAAAGTGATTTCAATTACTCCTCATTTTACATGAAATATTTTAAGAAGAGTTTACTCAAGGAGTCATCCTGGAGCTAGTAATTGTAATCATCTTGAAGGAAAATGTTCTGCCTCAATCCTAGAAATTCTTACATATTTACTGATGATAAAGATACTTAAATGGTCATTGGCACATGGGAAGAAATGAATCAAATTAAAATTTCTATCATTTTATATTTGTGCTTCTTAAATTGTAGTACCCTATTGATTTCTTCATAATATTAACTGCAAGTAGTAATTAATTTTTATTTACTTGTTTATTATGTCTCCAGCACCTGACTATAGGTCTGGAAGGAGAAAGAACACATCTGTCTTGTTCATTATTGTTTCTTATTGCCTCACACAATGCCTAGAACATAGTAGATGCTCAAAAAGATTCGTTGAATAAATGGATAATAATAGAATTACCTGGTCTAAATAGCAGATGTATTTTAAAAATACTGAATAAGCCCAATATTTCCATGCAAGGAAATAAAACATTGTTTACTTTTATTATGACACTCTAAATTTGGATGAAAAGAAATTTCACTTTCTTTTGTTGAAGAAACTGTCATTTCAGAAAATGAAGGAATAGCCATTAGAGTTGAATTGCTAAAACATTCTTAAAAGTTGAGTATCTCTCTACTGACAATTCTAATGTGGCAAAAAAAACCATTAACTTTTAAAAGCCTGAATCTTTTAAATCTGGATTCCATTAATAATGGTTTGATAGAAAAGATAATCTTATGAAAGTAGATCCAATGACTATATTTCAATAGAGTTTCAGACAAATAATTTAGAAATTTTCTAACATTTTTAATTGGATCGTTCATATGCTCTGGATGGAGTTACTTGTTTCTCTGTACTGGTAATAACTACAGACTTGCAAGATAAAGAGCTTTCCTCACTTTTGCTTGTGACTTAAATGCCAATGAACATATCTCTATGGATATCTTAACAATAGAGAAAAAAGAAAACTCCTCTCTAAAAAATTACAGTAAAGCTAAAGAGTTATTAAGCAGCTAAACTTAAAACACACACACACGCAATCCCTACCAAAATACCACCAGCATTTTTCACAGAGCTAGAACAAACAATTCTAAAATCTGTATGGGACCAGAAGAGACCCTCAATAGGCAAAGTAATGTTGAAAAAGAAAAGCAAAGCTGGAGGCATCACAATTCTGGACTTCAAGCTCTATTACAAAGCTGTAATCATCAAGACAGCATGGTACTAACACAAAAACAGACACATAGATCAATGGAACAGAATGGAGAACCCAGAAATGAACCCTCAACTCTATGGTCAACTAGTCTTTGACAAAGCAGGAAAGAATATCCAATGTAATAAAGAAGACAGTCTCTTCAACAAATGGTGTTGGAAAAATTGGACAGCTACATGCAGAAGAATGAAACTGGACCACTTCCTTACACCATACACAAAAATAAATTCAAAATGGATGAAAGACCTAAATGTGAATCCATCAAAATCCTAGAGAAGAACACAGGCAGCAACCTCTTTGACCTCAGCCATAGCAAATTCTTACTGGACATGTCTCCGGAGGCAAGGGAAATAAAAGCAAAAATGAACTATTGGGACTTCACCAAGATAAAAACTTCTGCACAGCAAAGGAAACAATCAACAAAACTAAAAGGGAACCTACAGAATGGGAGAAGTTATTTGCAAATGACATAATGGATAAAGGGCTAGTATCTAAAATATATAAAGAACTTATCAAACTCAACAAAAACAAAAAAGCCAATCAAGAAATAGGCAGAAGACATGAACAGACATTTCCCCAAAGAAGACATACAAATGGTTGACAGACACATGAAAAAGTGCTCAACATCACTCATCATCAGGGAAATACAAATGAAAACCACAATGAGATACCTCCTCACACCAGACAGAATGACTAAAATTAACAACTCAGGAAACAACAGATGTTGGCGAGGATGTGGAGAAAGGGGAACCCTCTTACACTATTGGTGGGAATGCAAGCTGGTGCAGCAACTCTGGAAAACAGTATGGAGGTTCCTCAAAAAGTTAAAAATAGAGCTACCCTACAACCCAGCAATTGCACTACTGGGTATTTACCCCAAATATACAAACATAGTGATTCAAAGGGGGCACATGTACACCAATGTTTACAGCAGCAATGTCCACAATAACCGAACTATGGAAAGAGCCCAGATGTCCATCAACTGATGAATGGATAGAGAAGGTATGGTATATGTGTACAATGGAATATTACTCAGCCATCAAAAAGAATGAAATGTTGCCATTTGCAATAATGTGAATGGAACTAGAGGGTATTATGCTAAGCGAAATAAGTCAGTCAAAGACAAATAACATTTGATTTCACTCATACATGGAATTTAAGAAACAAAACCGATGAATACAGGGGAAGGGAAGGAAAAATAAAATAAGATGAAATCAGAGAGGAAGGCAAACCTCTAAGAGACTCTTAACTATAGGAAACTGAGGGTTGCTGGAGGGGAGGTGGGTGGGGGGATGGGGTAACTGGGTGATGGGCATTAAGGAGGGCACTTGATGGAATGAGCACTGGGTGTTATATGCAACTGATGAATCACTAAATTCTACCCCTGAAACTAATACTACGCTATATGTGAACCAAGTTGAATTTAAATAAAATCTTGAAAGAAAAAAAATACCCACAATTGTATAAATTGCACAGATAAAATTAACATTACTACAAAATTAAAATAACTCTTGCTTATTTTGTTAGAATTCTTTGGTCCTAGGGTTCTAGTGGAAATAAATGTGAAGTACTTTAAGCAAACCCACACAAACAATAAAACAACCTCAACAGCAACAAAACCAAAAGAAATCTACTCTAAAGATTCTGGATCTCAGGGGCCCACAGACAGGAGTGCAGTCCTGCTTCAAGAAACATTGAGAACAAGAACCAGGAAAGGCACAAGAATCCTATTTTGTCTTCTGCTATTTTGTCTTACCTTTCTTGGGAAAAAAATGTCATGCTATTTTGCCTTCTGCTTTTTAGCACATCTGCTTCCTTCTTCTCTTCTGCTACACAGACTAGTTTTCTCAGCTTTTGAATTGACATGGTAATTTATGGCTTCCCTTGGGCTCTTGAGTTCATTGCAATTCTAGCCACAAGCAGGGACTCATTGTCTTAGTTTCAAGTGCAAAATCTTGGGAGAATCTGATTGGCTCACCTTGGATCAGGAATTTATACCTACCCAGGAATTTATAACAAATGTATTGCAATCTTGTTTTGAGAATAATCAGATGTAAGCTGTAGAAAATGTAATTTATATCAACATAGGATGAAATATTTATCACTAATTAAATAAAAAGAATGTACAGTACTATTCAGTCAACAAATATTTATTATCTATTGTGTATGAGGTGCTATTATAGGTGTTGTGAAGATGGCAGTGAACAAAACATAAAATATCTTCTCCCGTGAAGCTTACATTTTACTTTAAGTTAATGTAGAACTGCCTTCAGCACGGCAAGCTCTAAAGATATTGAAATAATTAAATGATTTTTCCAGAATAGAATTATTGAGTTATAGCTTTAGAAAGAAAAGAAAAATTCCTAGATCAGGGATTCCTAGATTATGAGATTTCACCTGCCAAATACAATTTTTAGGGAAACCCCTTCAGGTCCCCTCCCTCCTTGGGAGCTTTGTACTATCACTTTGCTATCCCTCAATAAACTTCAAAAAAATAAAATTTTTAGATAAAACAAAAAATTTAGGAGGATTCATGGCTTTTACTTTTTAGTTTGCCAAATAAGGATGCAAAACCAAACATACACACTATCATATAACATCATCGTTTCATAGAAGGAAAGACATTTTAGTATCTTAACATGGAAAGAGAAAGACAATCTCAAAATAAAGGAACATTTTTTCCCCAAGAAAGGACATCTGGCTACTCTTCACAGACAGACTGTTTTTACTCTTCTCATTTGGCAGCTGACTAGGGAAAACTTTTCACAGGTTCATAGACTTGCATTTCGTAACCATTGTTCTAGACTACGGAGTCGAATACTGAGTCAGCAAAAAAACCCGAAACTGGTTTGCCTATTTTATCTGAATTTATGGGTCAATTAACCCATGCAAAGTCACAATTCGGTGAGGGAAAAAAAACAATCAGAATTATTGCCTGGAAAGACGACTTTTTAAAAAGAATTGAACTAATTTATTGATTCAAACAAAATGACTGATGGAACAGTTCTATGTAAGCTGTTTCTGTTTTCCCAGAATACTAAAGACCTTCCAAAATTAAATGGTGATGACAGACTATATGCAACAAACAAATTAGTCTGTTTAATACTCAAAGCACAGAAGCATTTTATAAAATCATCAGTTTGGATAATATACTGGCTGATAGGCAACCAAAGCAGCTATTCAGTTTCAGGAATTTAATTTCCACAAGATCTAAAACCTCTATAAAAGGACTTTTGGCTTGCTTGTGCAGCAAAATAACTTTCAAGTGTTTAACTCTGCCCTTTAATTATCTGAATAGGTAGACTGTCAAAGTTATAAATACGTTTGTTGTCTATTACTATCTTGGCTCATGTTTAAATGACAAGTGTCCTCCCTTCTATCCATATTCAGCCACCATTTTTACAGTGGAAGATCTTTTTGAAATTTTAAGCCAAGATATTAACATATTCTGCTCTGGACCTTATGTTTGTTACCTCTAACCCTAATCATATTACTGCAAATCTGTCTCTTGGCTCAGGTGTCTGGAGGCTGATCAGGCACAATTTGAATCTTCGGTGATGGGAATTGGAGTTCAATTTCACAATGAAACACTGTTGGAATCAGAATTTAAATCAATGCTGAGCAGCCAGAATATAAGAACTTAGAGTAATGAGAACAGAATGGGAGTGAGATGTTACTAACTTTTCCTATTAACTGGAAGAAAATGTTACAGAGGATGCTCTTGGCCTAGATCATCTTTCCAGTTTCCAAAAGTGGGTCCTGGATGGGCAGATCTCAAATCCAAACAAAGAAAACCAGAGAAAATAAGGCAGATGTGTATGACATAGAAATTTTTGGTGGGCTTGGGATCTTCTGCTTCAACTTGGAGCTTAATTCTTAAGTGCAATTTTGACAGGATGGTGTGGACAAAAAGGGACTCTCATATTTGCTGGTAAGAGTACAAATTAGCACAGATTCTATAAAGAGCAATTTAGAATTAGCTAAATTACAAATGCACACATTTGGATCTAGCACTTCCAATTCTGTTTCATTCTCCAGATGTGACCAATTTCCAGAGCTTTTCATTGTGGCATTGAATATTATAGTAAGATGAGAAATAACCGTAATATCAATTTTTATGGGGCTGGTTTAATAAATTATGGTACATTCCAACAATGGATCGGTATGCAGCTGGGTAGAAGGAAAGCCAACACTTTATGTACGGACACGAACCAAACTCCAATTTATGTTAAACTAAAAACATAATTTACACATGTGTAAAAAAGGTAATTCATAATTATTTGCTTTTATGTTCACAGAATATCTCAGGGGGATCATGAGAATTTTAACTGCTGCTGAACTGGAAAGCTTCTGGTGATGGGTGGGCTCTTTTCACTATACGAATGCCCTTTGTAACCTTTTGAATTTTGAAACATGAAAACGAATTCACATATACTTGCACACGTGAAGGAAAAGGCCTCAAGTCTGTTGATAGGACCGGCAAGCCTGTAAGTTCAACCTCACAGTCTGGTACCCTGATTGGGTCTTGCCAGTTAAGACTGTTACCTCTGTGACGCAAGGCTGAAATGTGTCACAACCACCCCCACTCGTGCAAGCCGATTTTCCTTCCGTTTCTGAAATTAGCTATGTTTCAGAACTGCTCGCAAACTTGGCATTCTTTCCAAAACGCTAAAACACTTTTGCTTTCGGCATAGCAGAGAAACGGGCTAAAATACCAGGCCAGGTAACAATTTATCATAAATGAAATTCAATGCTTTTGAAAGTGCTTTGTAGCCACAAAGCAAAGCTGTAGAAATACGAAGTGTGACTCAAAAGAGTTAGTAGTAATCACCGTATCACAACTCAACCTACAGTTTGGGAAAAACTATCCATCCTGGGACCCTACTTTGCCTCATCAAACCTGGTTTCTCCTTTTGGCTCCTCCCCCCTTCCCTTCCCTCTCCTCCCCCCCCTTCCCTCTCCTCCCCCCACTTCCCTCTCCTCCCCCACTTCCCTCTCCTCCCCCTCCTTCCCTCTCCTCCCCCTCCTCCCTCTCCTCCTCTCTTTGCCCGTCCCAGAGCTTGGCCGGAGGTTTCCTCGCTTGACTGACTACTCTGCGTAAGTGCGGAAGACGCACTGCAGTACCGTCGGCCGTAGCACGACCGAGCTTACTCTGTTCTCTCGTCTCTATGATCCTCTTTGTGACCCGTGGGATAGCGCCAGAGTCCTAGAGCTCCGTGCCAACAGTCCTCCACGCCGACAGAGGACAGCGCAAAAAGCTGGCGTTCTCGCGAGAGGCGCGGAGATCTCTCCACGTAGTGAGGGTGCGAGCGCATGCGCGCTCGGTGGTGCGCGGTAGAAGGAGGGAAGACGGGATCCGGCTGGAGCCCCGGAGTGCGCGCGTGCGCCGTCGCGAGCTTGCCGCTGCCGGGGCCGCCGTGTGAGAGCGGGTGTGAGACCGCCGTGCGAGCCGCGGGAATGTTCCGAAAGGCCCGGCGAGTGAACGTGCGCAAGCGGAATGACTCGGAGGAGGAGGAGCGAGAGCGCGATGAGGAGCAGGAGCCGCCACCGTTGCTGCCGCCGCCGGGCACCGGCGAAGAACCGGGCTCTGGCGGCTGCGGCGACAGGGCCCCTGGGGGGGAGTCGCTGCAGGGCCCGGGGCCGCCGCCGCCTTCCGCGCTGACCCCGGGCTCCGGGGCTGAGGCCGGGGGCTGCTTCCCCGGCGGCGCGGAGCCGGGCAATGGGCTGAAGCCGCGCAAGAGGCCGCGAGAGAACAAAGAGGTGCCCCGGGCCAGCCTGCTCAGCTTCCAGGACGAGGAGGAAGGTAACCGCCCCGCTTCGGACCCCAGACCCCAGCATCCCTAGCCTGGGCCCCCACTTTAAGTCCTCGCGTTCCCTGGACGCCCAGCCCCCGCAGCCCAGAAGGGAGCCCCTTCGCGCCCGACCTGCTGCACATCTTTCCCCGCCTCCGGCCTTCTGCTCCCGGCGGAGGACGCGTTCCCGCGCAGCCACCAGCCTTTTCTTAACTACCGCCTCCTCCTTACCGTCCTCCTGTGCGTTTCCTGCTCTGCGGGGCAGAAGCTCACATCCGTCATTCTGAGTTTATCAAGTGGGAATTCAGTGTCCCCTGTCCTGCTTTTTTTCCTGGCGGGTGTGTTTCAGGGTGAACTTGAGTTGGGTCCCCTGTCTGCTCTTGGCACGGTCTCTGAGTCCTCTGCAGGTCAGTGTGCCCACGCCTCTTGGGGGATCTGTCCAGACATCCTTGACCAGGAAGGCTGGGTTTGTAAAGAGGAATCCTAAATCTGGGAACAGAATCCCCGGAGTTGAAGCTCTGGTTATGAGTGACCTTGGACCAGTCCCTTGCAAACGTGGAGCCTCGGTTTCTCCCTGAAAATAAATAGGGGTACAGATGCACGGCTTTCCTCGCATTGATTTTTGGACAATGAGGAGAGACGGTGTAATAGTAATTGAAGGCATTTTATCCAAACGGTTGTGAGAGGCTAAGCTGCAGTGGATTTAGATTTCTGATCATATATGAGCCTTAAATCTAACTTCCCGACCAGTTGCATGTGTGTATATGTAACCCAATTAAGTGCATGTTATTAAAAAAAGAAAGACTTTTGGATATCTCACTTGTATCTTGATGCAAGATGCTCTCATCCTTCCAGGAAGGTGGGCATTTTCTCTTTGGCCTTTCTGTTATTTCTTATTTTGTTTGAGAGGACCACAGCCAGATTTTTTTTCTTTTTCTTTCTTTTTTTTTTTTTTTTTTTGATGATGATGCAGAAACTATTTGGTAAAGTGTTTGTATCTGACTTTAAAATTTTCAAATCAGACAGTGGATACATACCAAAACTTATTTTTGAAAATGCTTTGCTCTCAGCTTAGTCTTGAAATAATATATGTCAGTTTGTGATGGTTATAGATTTATTCAGACCTGACAGCTCTCTTACCGAACATCTTTTGACTTTGGATTTTTTTTTTCTGATAATAAAGTAATTAAGTGCTTTTTCAGTGATTTTGTTTTCTTCCTGAGGAGAACAATAGGACATATGAAAACTTTGTGTAGTCGCAAGTGTTATGCCTTTTAAAAAGTCTCAAATTTGCATTATGTGAGGTTAATTTATGAAGTTGACAGCTTTTGAGAGTCTGTGACAGATTTGGAATAACTTCAAATTATGTAATGCTTTGGGGTGTATGAGTATCCATTTGGATGAATGCGAAAAGCACATATGACCATGTGAAAGTTAGAAGGGAAAATACTGTCTGAAATGGTTGCTACAGCTTCATTTAATTTCTTTTCTAAGAAAATGAAGAAGTTTTCAAAGTGAAGAAATCAAGTTACAGCAAAAAAATAGTAAAATTACTTAAGAAAGAATATAAAGAAGATCTTGAAAAATCGAAGATTAAAACAGAACTCAATTCATCAGCAGACAGTAAGTACCAAACTTATAGGATTCTTTTGAAACAACAAAATGAAAGCTCTTTCTCACAAGGATTGATTAAATGGATTTGCTGTATATATCATGAACTTGTTCAGTTGATTCTGTTGTTGTCAAAGGTCCACATTGAATAGTGATACAGTTCTGTTATTTAATTCTAACACAGTTGCACAGTAAATGCATTTTTTTTTTTTAATTTGTCGGAGAGAGAGAGAGGGTGAGCACAAACAGAGGGGGAGCAGCAGCAGAGGGAGAAGCAGGCTCCCCACTGAGTGGGGAATCAGATGCGGGACTTGATCCCAGGACCCTGGGATCATGACCTGATCCAAAGGCAGACGCTTAACCGACTGAGCCACCCAGGCATCCCAGTAAATGCATTTTAAAAAAAGACAGAATCCTTGCCACTGGAATGTTTCTGCTGTAGCACCTGAATCCTCCCCCAATTTTCTTGCTAGTGTTCAGACTGCTGTTAACCAGAGAAAGGAAGTTTCCCACTTAAGCCTGAGACACGGATTTATTCCTGTTTGAGATAGTACTGTGTAAATTACTGTACTTGTATTTTATAGAGACAGGTGTTCCATTTCTTTGGTGGTATTTCCCCAGTTGGTTTAATTCTTGCAGAACTTTAGGAACCTTGTTTTAATGTTTGTTGATAATACTTTCTCATTCAGCAGCCCTATGGATGAAGACTCCTCAGTGTGAGGCCCCTGCCTACATTGTACAGACATTTCTCAACACCCTTTCACAACTGAAGCTTAACAATTTTAAGAAGTTATTTGTCTTGGAGGAAAGTGGATCCATTATAATATGCTGTGGTCTGAATTATTCTCATGCAAATGCTGAATCTTTCTATTCTATGGAATTAAGGATAGAATTATTATTTCACGGGTTCTCAGCCAAAGGCTTAAGGTGAAAAAGTATGTCATTATATCTCAAATTTACAGTCTCATTTTGGAGACAGCATCATTAATGTATAATTGGACCCAATGTTTGGCCAAATGTCCAATGAGTGGTTTAAAGGGGAACTGCATTTTTTTAGAGGCAGGAGAAGGAATGCTTCAAAGATAAAGTAGAATATGAAACTGGATTTTTGATCATTTAAATTCCAGAAGATGGGAGAGGGAAGATACGGATGTATAATCAAAAATTAAAGTGACTAAGGTAAGAGCAAATACATTTGTCAGGTCAAAGTGGATGATTTATAGAGGAAGTAGAGGTTTAGGGTGAAAGGTACATTGTTGACAGATTGTGAAGGATGTTTAGTATCCAATAAGGGTTTTAGAGTTGCTGTGTTGGATGGCTTGCCAAGATGGTGACATGATAAATGCCCTTTGAAACCTTAACCTGGTATTAACATGCAGAATGGATTGGCACAAGGAGAGATTGGAGGCTTAAAACAGTTTAAAATCAAGGGCCAGCTTTGATCATTAATAGTGAGTTTAAAAAGGTCTTAGTTGAGTGAGACTGAGGCTTTTCCTGACTCAGTGGGAAATAGTGGATGAGTTAAAAATGTTTGCTGTGGGTGTGGGAGAAGAAATGGAAAGAAAGGATTATTTGAAAAACATTCCAAGGGAAAAATTGGTAGGCTTGATATATGCTTTAACTATTGGATTTAAAAAAACAGTCAAATTTTGAACTTTTGTGACATGCTGAGAGAACAATGCTGTATTATATACAGAAATAGGGAAGGCAGGTGGGAGGAGGAGTATTTTTAGGGGAACCAATTATTTTGGAGTCTAGGAAACTGCCTTTTTTCCCAAATCTTTTGAGAACCAACTGTGTGCAGTATAATAGTGCAAGAAAGATCAGAAGTGAGAAAGGACCATTTAGAAATGGAAGCAAGTCTGGGATTTATGAGGTCTTCTGTGACCTATGATCTTTGTGACAAAGACTTCTACCTTTAATAAGTGTACACATAGAGAAGAGGATTTACTAAATAAAATCATAAAGGCCAAAGAAGAGATAGGAAAAGTTTCAAGATGACGATGCTCATTTGAATGAGAAAGTACCAGAAAAGTGAGGAAAAGAAAGGACCAAGGAGAGGCCATTGGCAGGGTTGCTGTTGTTTTCTTTCTGGAGGAGGGTGTCTGGCAGAAGAGACAGGTCCACTAGCCAAGCTGTATCTGTTTGGATGAAGGAACATCTTTTGCTAAATTGCTCAACGATACTGTATGAATTTGTTGTAGCTGCAGCCATTGGGTTAGCTGGTATCGGAGCTTGGACTGAGAGAAATCAAAGGCCATTTGCCTAGGTTGAGGCACAAGTTGGTGATGAAGTAGAAGTCAGCAGGTCCACTGCTTTCCAGAAGTTTGTCAGAGAGAGAAGTAGAGGACAGTAACTAGACGGACCATTGGGATTAAGGAGAAAACTCTGTTTGTAGACAGAAGAAAGGCAAGGGAGAGCCTGATCAAGTTCAAGGTAAAGAGAATGTTCATGAGAACAAGTTTCCTGATGTGGTAGTAGAAGAAATTGAGGGTCCTAGAGGAGCCTAGAGAAAGGTTATTTAGTATCTCTTTTTACAAAGACATCTGGAAGGATAATACATATCCACTGACAAAAATTCAACTGTAACCATGTTGTGCACTTGTATGTGTTCAATCATAAAATGTATTTGCTTAGTCTTTTAAAATCTGCAGGAATCATTATCTGAACGTATCTGGTCTGGTAGACCTTTCACAGTTCTATTGAAAGCCATCGATTTAGTGTGGGTTTAGAGTAGAAGGAAATGGATAGTTTTTGACTCCGATTCTTGGGTAGTTTTTAACTCCCGTGTAACTGTATCTGATAAGGTGAATTTTTAAATCTCATAGCATCAGAATGCACTTCAGAAGAAAGGCTGTGGCTAATGAAATAGGATGGTAGATGAGAAGACTAAGGAGCCTAAGACATAATGACTTGAATCTTAGTAAACTTAAAAGTGTGTATATGGGGGCACCTGGGTGGCTCAGTTGGTTAAGCGACTGCCTTCGGCTCAGGTCATGATCCTGGAGTCCCGGGATCGAGTCCCGCATCGGGCTCCCTGCTTGGCAGGGAGCCTGCTTCTCCCTCTGGCCCTCCCCGCTCTCATGTGCTCTCTCATTCTCTCTCTCTCAAATAAATAAAATCTTAAAAAAAAAAAAAAAGTGTGTATATGGGGGAGTGGTATTATCCCTGGGATTCTTATTGAGGGGAATGGAATATGGTTTGAGATGAATAGAGAATCTTTGAAACGCTTTTTGGGAGGGGAACGTGATAGGGAAACGAGAAGAATATCATATTTAGAATAAACTTTTACTATTTCATTATATTCATTGTGCCTGTTGCGTGCCAGGTTCAGTGCTCAAGGTGAAAAACACTTTGATTTTCTTGATTTTTGCCTGGGACTGATGGTGCAGTGAGGCTAGTTAGTTATAAGGAACGTAAAGCTCTGTAAAGATACAGTGGTGCCTCCTGGAATGCAGTGGCAGGAAAGCAGTGTTGCAACTGGTCTTATGAATGGCCTCAGAATTAGGGAGCTCTCTCTCTGTCCATATGGCAGAATATGGCACTCTACAGCTCCCTTCCGGGTTTACATGTGGTTGTTTTTAGTGCCACCTGGTCTCTGACTTGTCTCGCTGTCTCAGTTCCAGGTTCCCGGAAAGAGAATCAGGTTGTGTCTGCTTTGGTCACAAATCCACTCTTGAACATTGAGTCATGGCAGTGGGGTCAGAGTTGCATAGTATAAATGTGACTTTTGGGTCTTAACCCCTTCAGGTGATGGATGACAAATGGTTATGAACTAAGAAGATAATCCTGAAGTATTCATTGCAGAGAGGTTTATGTGGTCCATAAACATTGTTCTTGATAGAAAGTTGCCTCAGAGGGGCTTAGAGTTTAATGAAATGCTGATATAAAATGAAATAATGATTCAAAGAGGTATGAACAGTTAACCAGTGCAAGTTTAGAGGAAGAAACAGTTAATTTTGATAAATTTAGTAAAATTTTGATAAAGTGAACTCAAGGTGGAATTGAGCAGAGCCTCCAATGCAGCCCTGTGACCCCTATATTACTTTTACTTCCCAATTAATGCCTATTGTTGGATACTTCATTTTCATACATCAGTGGTTTGAGTTTTTTATAAATAATTAAAATAGTTCAAACTTGAATGAATTAAGCCTATAAACGAATAAAAGGGTGCCTACCTGATTTATGCATTCTATTTTAAATATATTTTAATAACTTTTTTCACAAATGTAGACGAACCACCTTTGGACAAAACAGGACATGTTAAGGACACCAGTCAAGAAGATGGGGTTATCATCAGTGAACATGGTGAAGATGAAATGGATATGGAAAGTGAGAAGGAGGAAGAAAAGCCAAAAGCTGGTGGAACCTTTTCAAACGCTTTATCTTCTTTGAACGTTCTCCGTCCAGGTGTGTACTTGCAAATACTCCTCAGAAATGAAGGACTCCGTCAAGGAGGGGCCGTGTGGAAAGATGGTGAAGGAAGGAGTTAGCTAAGTGGTTTTTCTTATGACATCCGTTTGAAGCCAAGGGTTTTCTTTTGCAAATAAAGTTAGAAAACTAGAAACTTTCCAATTTTCCAAGTTCATTCTCAGACAGGCAACTTTCGTTATCAGAGCAAATGTGGGGGCCTCAAGTAAATGGATAAATGGTACTAAAGTTTCTCTTTTTTTAATGTATTTCAGATTAAGACTTCAACATTTTTAGAAATGCTACTAAAAGCAAAAGTATGATGCTATTAGTTTTATGCTCACACTCTCTTCCTTCTTACTTTTCTTTAGGAAATAGTTTGCAAATCTGTTCACTGGGTAGTCAGTTTTTCAGTAAATAAATGCTTAGAAAAAGTGTCTAGCAGGAGAGGAACAGCTCAGTAAATTAAGGTACATTTACATGATGGGATATTCTAAAGCTATTAAAATAACATTAGATAAGTAGCAAGGCCTTAATTTTTACTGTAGGTGAAAAGTCAATTCGAGCATGTAGTAGGTTATGCTTTATCTGTTAAGTGAATATGGTTAAGCCATTAAAAATTGTGTTTATGCCAAACAGCAACATGGAAAAAACTTACAATGCTTTAGTATGAGGCAAGATTACTACAGAATATATTCAGTATGCTTACAGGTGAACTGAACACTATTTGCAACAGAAACATGCTATAATGGTTTTTTAAGGTGTGTTTGTGGGCACCTTTTTGTTTTTTGTTTGCTTTCTAGTTCAGTAACATGATTTGATTACTTTTGTTTATTAAAAATGAAAAAAAATTACAGTTAAAATAAAGTTGCTATGGTGGATTTTCCCGTCCCCTCTTTCTCATACATATTGTCATTATATATATATTTTTAGTGTCCTTAGTGACTTTTAGTTTCCATTTAAGCTAAATTAAGAATAAATCAGTTGGACTACAGGCACAGTTTGGGAAGGGGGCACCAGCAACTAACATTAGACCATCACTACGACAAGGCTGTCTTGGTGAGATTATTTTACCCTTCATATTTTCAAGAAACTAGAAATTTTATACCCTAAAACCTCCATCTTTTATAATCCTTACCGTATGTTTCCAGGAGAAATTCCAGATGCAGCTTTTATACATGCTGCAAGGAAAAAGCGTCAAATGGCCCGAGAACTAGGAGATTTCACTCCTCATGATAGTGAGCCTGGTAAAGGCCGCCTTGTTAGAGAAGATGAGAATGATGCCAGCGATGATGAGGATGATGATGAGAAACGCCGCATAGTTTTTTCTGTGAAAGAAAAGTCACAAAGACAGAAAATTGCAGAGGAAATAGGTAACTTGATTTAATAGGATAGTAAGCCTGGTGCATTGCTATTAAATATGATTTGCTATTAAATATAGCCAAACAAAAAGTACCCACATTTACTTAACTGTGTTTTGTTTTGTTTTTTTAAATTTTATTTATTTATTTGAGAGAGAGACAGAGATAGCTAGAGAGAGCAGGGGCTGGGAGGAGAGGGAGAAGTAGACTCCCCACTGAGCAGGGAGCCCCACGTGGGGCTTGATCCCAGGACCCTGGGATCATGACCCGAGCCAAAGGCAGATGCCCAACCGACTGAGCCACCCAGGTGCCCCTTACTTAACTATGTTTAATGTTTGAGGACTGTTTTTGCTTGGGTACAAGTGTCTTACTAGAATTTTTTTTAAAACTATAGCGTGATTGTGATAGCTAATGTTTATTGAGCTCTTCCTGAGTAGGCAGTATTGTGTTAAGCACTTTACATGCATAAATTTATATAATCAGCTTAACATTCTTCAGAGGCCTGTAGGTTTTGTTCTTCCCTTTGTTGATTTGATGTCAAGCTCACAGATTAGGAAACCCTCCTAAGGATTTAAGGGTTACATAATACTGCCTTTTGCTTCAAGGGATACCGCGGCTAAGACAAACAAGGTCAGGAGTAGCAAAGGAGAGGAGATCATGATAGACATTTTAGTAAGACTGAATTAATACCAATAGTTTTGCTTAATTTTTGTGAAGTGCCAGGTTAGCATCTCTTCCCTCCCTGCTTTTCTGGTATTTAATTTTCTTTGCTGCTATGACTGTAGGCATCGAGGGGAGTGATGATGATGCTTTAGTAGCTGGAGAACAAGATGAAGAACTCAGCCGATGGGAACAGGAGCAGATAAGAAAAGGAATTAATATCCCTCAGGTAAGAACTGAAGGATTTCACTTCAAAAATTAAAAAGTAAATGACTGCTTCTCCCTCTGACCCTCCCCCCTCTCATGTGCTCTCTGTCTCATTCTCTCTGTCTCAAATAAATTAAAAAAAAAAAAAAAATCTTTAAAAAAAAAAAGTAAATGAAAAACCTTTTTTGCCTCTTTTCTTGAGTTAAAAACATATTGCATGTTGAATTGAATCTTTGTCATTCATTCAACTAACGTAATTAAGAAAATTACATAAAGTTCTATATCCAATAAGCTTTTAAAAGAAATTGTATTATCTTTTGCTTTTTATAGTCAGAATGATGGAAAATTTTCTGGTTTCTTAGATCAGTGTTTCTCAGGGTGGTCCTTCAACCAGCAGCAGCAGCTGGGAGTTTGTTAGAAATGCAAACTCTCACCCTCTTGAGATCCAGTGAATGAGAAGCTGGGTTGGGGGGGGCCCAGCACCCATCCCGGGTCATCGTGATGCACACTGAACTTGAGAAACACTGTTGGGATAAAATCTTTCTTTCCTGTAGAGCTTATTGTTTCTGACTTCAGAAATTATTCTGTGGAAAATGGATTTCTCTGTGATATGAAAACTTACTCTAGATGGAAAGTCTATTCCTCAATAGTTACAACAGTTTGCTTTATGGAATTAACTAGAACAGTGGAAGTGTTGTGTAAATGTAAACTATTTTGGTTACTGGTGTTTGACACAGAATTTTGCACACGTTTGGGTTATGTTAAGAAAATAGGGTACTTAGATGGCAGTCTCTAGTTGCTGCTTACCTATTTATTCTCTACTTAGAACAAGTCATTTGTTCTCTTCCATTGATAACATGGTGGCCTTGGATTATTTCCTATGTCCCTTCCAACTCTAAACTTCTCTGATATTATGTTTTCCTGAAAATTATTAGAAATGAATCCAGTAATCCCACAAGAGTTAGAATGTTCATCCAGCCCTACCTTTACTTGATTCTGAAGAACTCTGCAGTTATTTATTTTAATTAATGTAGTATTTGGAAAATGGTATAATTTTTGCTTTTTTTTTTTTTAACCCTAAAGGCATTATATTACAGTTTTAACTGTTAGTTTTCATATATATCCCATTTCTTTTCTAGGTTCAAGCAAGTCAGCCCACTGAAGTGAATATGTACTACCAGAACACTTACCAGACGATGCCTTATGGTTCATCCTATGGCATTCCTTATAGTTATACTGCCTATGGATCATCTGATGCCAAATCTCAAAAAACAGATAATACAGTCCCTTTCAAAACTCCCAGTAATGAGATGACTCCCGTTACTATTGATTTGGTAAAGAAACAGCTTAAAGACAGGTAGGGCAGATCAACTTCTTAAAGACCTGTCCTCTAGCTTTCTGTTCCCTCAGGCAACATGTAGTCTGGGGTAGCAGATGCAGAATATCGGCAAAGAAGATTCACTGGCCCATCTTCAAAAGCTAAACAGAAGATGACTTCATACTTTGTTCTGCTACCTTCTTGGATTACTTCTGTGGAAGCCTCGAAAAGTTATAAAAAATGCCACTCCATGATCTTGTTGAAGACAGTTCTGAGTTTGTACCTCTTGGACTCTGAAAGAGTGTAGTCAAGATATGGGGGGAAAAGCGAAACATTTTGGTTAGCCCACCAAATAACTTTATATGAAGTCTGTAAACTGCCTTTTTTTTTTCTTTTTTCTTTTCTTTTTTTTTTTTTTGAGAAAAAAGCAGTACAGATGAAAAGATGCCACTCCAAGTATTTTTATATTCTAATAGTGGAACTAAATGCATTATTATAATATTGCAAGAGTCCTGACAGCATAGACTTTTGGATGTAAATGTGTTATATTTATCCTTTTGTGTTCTTAAGGTTGGACTCCATGAAAGAACTGCACAAAACAAATCGACAGCAGCATGAGAAACATCTGCAAAGCCGAGTGGACTCTACCAGGGCTATTGAAAGATTAGAAGGGTCTTCTGGGGGTATTGGTGAACGGTATAAATTTTTGCAAGAAATGCGAGGGTATGTCCAAGACTTGCTTGAGTGTTTCAGTGAAAAGGTAAGAATGCAAAAATATTAATCTCTTTGACTAAGGCAAAATTAGGGAGGTCTAGACGGCCTTGTGTAGATCATTTCTGTATTCCTCAGAAAATATCCACTGCATTCAGCTCTAGAAGTGATGAAAAGCCATGCTCCATTTTCTTCACTTCACTAGCGGCATTCTATCTTGGGGGCGGCATAGTGCCTTTGTTGAAAACAAAAAAGATAGAGCATATTTAAATAAGACTTTGGCAAGTTGTGCTTAATATAGTGGTAGATTATTGGCCTGCCCTGAAATATTAGAATATAAGGTACTCCTCTGGTGGAATTTTCTTTTTTACAGTTTAGGTCTAAACTTATCTTTAAACTGTTTCTACATATAATTCCAAATAGGCATAAACTTGCAAAATTTTATTAGTTTTTTTTTTTTTTCTTTTAACTCTAGATAAAGTTGGTCACCATCGCTGCTGATAGTTTTCATCTAAATAAGCCTATGCTTCATCCATTTCAGGAACCGTAACATTGGTCATAATTTCTTTGAAGGCCTCATTTCTTCCAAGTTCGTTTTTTGTTTTTTTGTATGCTAGTCACTTGGAATAGTTTTTTACATTCTACTGTGCCGTTTATTTGCATTTTTTAAATTAGCTGCACATAGGATCCCCTTCTCAAATGACCTCTTAATTGATTTTTCTTTTTCAAGATAAATGTAATTGGTACATTGGTTTATAAGCATTTGTGGACTTTGTGGCCTTATGTTTTAAAAAAAGAAAAAGAAAATCTTGAATATCCTGTCTCTAAACTTCCAAGTGATACAGAATTAGAAGGCACATTTTTCCCTTTTTCTTGGCTGTGTGGATTAACATAGAATCTGTAAGCTTAGTATGTTTGAAGGAGTATTTTTATCATCTCTGCTGCTTACTTCAATACCCTAAAGCCAAAGACTCACAAAAGAACACTGCTAGACTGTCTTCCTCATGGGTCTTAATGCTTCTAGCCAGTCTGTGGTCAGATGCAGGCTGAGACAGCATTCACCAAGTCTTATCTGTAGGGTTTATCACGTTCTTGTCTTACCACCAGATTCCTGGAGAAGCAACTGTAGTCTGAGCTATGATAGCCCTGTGGCAGATCACTGACTTAGGGCGACAAGTACAAGGATGGGAAAGAAACCTAGGTTTGACTTTGCAGGGGGCTAGAGTCCAGGTGGAAAGTAGACATAGGTGTCAGAGCTGGTGATTGTGTCCTTCCTATTAATAAAGCCCTTTTGAGCCCAGTGGACATGGTGGGAGCTGATCTAATAACCTTTTGTGACTGGAGAAAGGATCTTTGTCTTAAACCATACTTTGTAAGTGAGTTTTGTCCTGTCGAGTTTTTTCCTTGAAGTATCTGAGCCTTTGCTTTAGAACTTAGTAAACTTAGATACTTGTAACTCTAAGCTTAACTCTTAAAAATTGACAGTGACATAATCAACTAGATTATATCATTCTTGAATTAAAGAGACTACTAGGATGTCTAGTTCATATAGTTTTCAATTGCTGTTTTTAAAAACAAGTAGTAGTATATTTTATTGATCTCAATTACCATGTTCCTCGAGAAATCACTTCAAATGTGCTAATGTGGTTTCACAGAGTCACTTACAGAGGTAGATAATCCTTTTAAGGATGAGTATTTTATTTCATGTTGACATTTTCATATGCATTGAATTTTACTAAGAGACTGCTTCTAAGTTAATACTGTCATTGTCGCCTTGGAAATATTTAGGAATAATTGGATACATTTGAATATTCATTTTATACTATAAAAATTTGTTTTAGGGTAAGGCCATAGAAAGATGAACATTTCTTTGTTTTTTTTCTTTTGTTATAAAAGTTTAAGTAGTTTTGAATTTAGATTTTTTAATTATTTAAAGATCATTTTAACTTTCCATTGTTTTGTTTCCCTATAGTCATCTTCCTTCTTGTGTTCTTCGCCTTAAATTTGGTCTTGAAATAAAAAGTCAAGAACAGTTTTGAGTTTGGAGAGGGTAAAGAAATTGTCGTGGTGCATACTCTTGAGACAAATCAATATTGTTAAGAAACATGAAAGAGAGCTGAAGAATGTGTTTGAAGGTTTTTATTCAGAATTTTCTCAGCTTTGTTGAAAGGCATTCCAATTACCTAAACAGAAAAATTACATTATCAGAATTTTAACTATAAATTGAATAATTAAATTCTGGCTGATGCAACCTTAGGTGGGTAGCTCTTACAGGAGAGGAATGTTAACAGTCTCCAGGACTGAAAGAATGTACCTTAGGTACATAGGTACATTTGTCTTTCGTCCTGTGTGGTGTGAAAAAAATAAGGGGGTGGGGAAGTGTAAGTCACAGTAATACAGCACTAAATGCTTTAAAAAAAAAAAAAAATCACTCATTGTAAATTTTAAAGATAGAGCCTGTGGGCTCAGCTGTCTAAGAATGCAGATTTGGGGACATTGTTGCCCATGGTGTGGCATATTAGAGATTAAAATAACTCCATCACTTTGATCTTTCTGTGAACATTTGCTACTTTTTCAACAGAATCATGCAAGTGTATAAAATTGCTTTTATTACAGACATCTTTGAATTCCACCTGCCTTTTTTTATTTTCCATTTGCAGTCTGTTCAGTTCAGGAAGCTGCTATAACACTTGGTGCCAGTGTTCCCAAACTCTAAATAATGTGTTTTCCATTTGCACTAACCATCAGGAAACTAGAATTTCTGGTTTCCTCAGGTATGTGTAGTGGTTGTTAGTGTTTTGTGAAAGTTTCATAGCATTTGGTTATAATATAAGATATTGACAAAAAGAAAGTTTTCTGTTTTTTTAAGTTAGGTTTCATTCTATAAGCTTTTGTACTCTATATGAACTGAGTGAATGCTTAGCTGTGGATATTAACCTGGAAAAATTCATTGACTTTGTAAACTGATAAGTCATGTGATGAATTTTATTATTTTATTATAAAATATGGAAAAACTTAAACATTTACTAGCTTTCTGAGTTTGAGATCTTGACATTAGGTTAGTGAAAGCTAGAAATTTTATTTGCCTTACTGATGTAAGTGAAGGCAGTTCACATTTAAGAATGTGTAATAAAGCTGTAATATAGTGTGACATTACTACGTTACTGTAAGACTTGGTACGTACAAGTGGCAAAGCAGTTTAAGTGTCCAGAATTGGGCAGCTCGCTGACTCCCATTCTTACCTGCTCGTGGAGCCCTTGCCTTTTTTTGGTACTGCATGGCAATAATGGTTTATTTTAAGCTACAAAAATTCTGAGGGAGATCATGCTGCTGGAAAACTAAAAATGGACTTTAAAAGACTTGCAAGTACTTTATTCTGAAAGAAAAGCACTACAGTTTTTGACATTTCTTTACTTGCTCTCTTTACTAATACTGAAGTGTTAAGTTTCCTAACCAAACTTTTACTCCAATAACTAGTCACTGGACATTATAGCTCTATATATGGATTAAAAGAAGAGATGTTTCCTTAACATCATAAAACTGAATTGTAATTTGTGTCCCTTTGGGAGTTTTATTCTGTCCATAGAGGGTACTTTTTCAGAAATCCGGAAATAGTACGGAACCCTCAACTAAGGAAGCAACTGAGGAGTTTGGTGTTACGGAGTGTGTTGTATTTTTACAGGTGCCACTGATTAATGAACTTGAATCAGCAATACATCAGCTGTACAAACAGCGAGCTTCCCGCCTTGTCCAAAGACGACAAGATGATATTAAAGATGAATCTTCGGAGTTTTCAAGCCATTCAAGTCAGTCCATCTTGAAGGTTTTTATTATTCATTAAACAACCTTGTTTACTTAGTGCAGCCTAATTGAAAATTAGAGAGCTTAGCTTTTTTTTTTTTCTTTAAAGAAACATTTCCTTGCTCTTGTGTCAGGTAGTTCTAAAACTTGAACAGCATGTCCTTGGATTGTGTTTAAGAAAATACAGCTTCGCAAAGGAGCTCAAAAATGTACACTGATATTCTATCAATCTTATTCTTCTTTGGACATATTTTTTCATTCCTTAGAGTATAGAGAAGAATATTTTTAGTGTTTTATCTTAAAACCACTATCATTTGGCCCCAGTTGATCTCCACCCCCCCCCCCCCCCCCCCCCCCCCGCATTTTCATCCTGTTCATAACACCAGTACAGATGCTGTTGTTGATCACAGTGAAAGATTCTGAGTTTGGGGACTAGGAAAATACCGAAAGGCGGTTTTAATGACATAACAAAGGATACAACTCCAAGATTAGGGGATTTTTGAGCTTCATGTCTTGGAGAAAAGCAAAATTTTTTTATTCTCTAGTTTGCCTTTTATACTGGATTTTTTTAATAAGTCAGTTGCCTCCAATTCTTGAAATTTTAATGTAAAAGTTCAGAAATTCAGTTTATATTCCTTTCATTATGAGATGTGTTATGGAAAACCGAAATTAATTGGAAACCTTATGAAATAGTTTAGCTGAGATTCTTTAACCAGAAGTTTTAAACCTTTTAATTCCGTTTTTCCATTATGCTCCATATTCATGGGTGCTCTGCTAGGAATTTTCCCAGCATGGATTTCTCGTGGCTTCTTTTGTCATCTCTTTGTTCCCTGTGTCAGCAGTTCTAAATGAAGTATGCATGACAATTACCTGTAATACTAATTTAAAATGCAGGTTTCCTGGTCCTATCCCCAGAGATTTTTGCTAGGTCTTGGATAGTGACCAGTATCTTCTTGTTGAACAATCACCTCAGGTGATCCAAGTGCAAAGGCCCCTTGTGTTATTCTTTCTGAAGACAGTGCTTTGTCCTACAGGGTGTCCCCTAAATTAGATGTTGGATCCTTGAGAAGGCATCCTGTGTGCAGGATGGATTTTGGACCATTGTAAAGAGGTGGTAATATGGCCCTCAGAGCTGAGTGAGACTCACATGTGAGCCATATGAATGGCTTTGACCTCCTCTTTTTGCCACACAAACTTAAATTGGTTTATTGCCATATTGGGCACCTAGATGACTAATGCAGGCCTTCCAGATCACTTTTGATCCAGGCAGAACCAGATTTCTGGGGCAGATTACAGGTAACCTATGAAGGGAAGTAATTCCTTTTTAAGTTAAATGGTTTGTATGAGCTGTGCATCTCATCAGATACCTTTTCCTGCCTATTATCTGTTCCTTATAATTTGAAGCTATTTACTTACATGATAGTAGAAATAAAGGTTGAATGATGTATGTTAATTAGATGGAGAGTTGGAAAAAAATTGAAAAGTAATGAGAAAGTGAAAAATACTGCCTTGGAGAGGAGTATTCATTGTCAGAGGTTTGAGGAAAATTACATGGGACACTGAAGTATCACTTCCATTTCTGATCTTTTTTTAAAGAAACAAAAAACCCTGAGATTCATCTGTTGAGATTTGTGAACACTTCCCATAATTACTGCATGTAGTTTTACAGAAGTGAAGGAGGCTATCCCTCGAGTCATCTACTCTCTCATATCTCCCTTATACTATAGAATCTAATAAACATAGCAACATTTTAAGTATTTATTTTAGCAATGAGTATTCTTTAAAATACTTCTTTAATGATGGATACCTCTTAAAGAGACAGGAATCATTTCTATGGTTTGGGACTTTAGCTAATTCACCTGTGGTGTGTGAACTCACAGTTGAGGTACAATAGGGGCGTTTTTCTTGTTTACCATACTCATCTTTCTTTATAATTGCTGAACTCTGGAACATCCTTCCTGATGTCAGAGCGATTTTGAAGTATGAATGAACAATGCAGAAAGTCAGCTTTTAAAAATAGTTGGGTCGACGATAGTTAGGATACACTGAAGTAGAGGGCTAATTTTTGGGTTTGTTTTTTTCTGTTGCTGCTGTTGGCGGCACATCTCTGATATCAGGGGAAGAAATATGCAAAAGCCTTGAATCGATGTCTTTCGTTTTATGTATGATTTTCCCCGCATCCTGTCCCTTGGGTTGTTTGCTTCTGTTAACAATCCCCGTCTTACATAATATCTTCTGTATTCTAAATGTAGAAATGAGGGAAGTATTGCATACAGATGGTACCCTCACTCTTCCTCCTGCCCTAGACAAGAGATTAGAGGACTATTCTCTGGAGAGAGAGAATGGGCCCAGAGAAAAGACCCCGAGACGCCCCCAACAGAAGACTTTGTCCCAGGGATTGGATGGAGAGGCCTCTGGTAGACTCCCCCCACCTTTGTCCATAGAACTAGCAGTCTCGTTCTTTTATATGAGGTTACTGATCATAGAGCAGCCCACACAGTAGAACCAAAGGGACTGAGGAAACAAAGACATTGCAGGCAGTAGAAGAAAATATAAAATAGACTTGATACCCTTCGGGAGGTAATAGGAGGTGCCGTACATGTGACAGAAGTAGAGGATGCTATAGAAAGGGAGTATTCTCAGAGTAAGAGCCGTCTCTTAGAAATTAAAAATATGGTAACTGAAATATAAATTTAAATAGGAAGGTTGGAAGCTAAGGCTAGAAAATTGCCCTAGAACGTTAAAAAAAGAGACAGGAAATAGGAAGCAAAAAAAGAAGTAAGGGAATTGTGCTTTGAAAGAGTGTTGGAGAAAGCATCGGGTGGTCCTCTTAGATCTGGTTTTCAGTCTATATGTTGATTCTGCCCTTGTTCTAGAACTAGTAATGAGAAAAAATTTCTACACAGCAAAGTTAGAATAAATAGGATAAATTATTAAATTCCTGAAATAAAGCTGTTTTCTCATCCTTCCTACCCATGTTTCTTTTCTGTCATATCATTCAACATGTGATGCTTAACTTCTTCCTTAAAAAGTAATCTATTATTTTTCCCTTTGCACAGGTAATTTTGATTTTTAATTTATTTGGTCATCCTGATAGCATCAATTAGTTAGTTCTGTTACAAGTAGATATAAAAAGTGATTAAGCCCAGTTGTTTTTGTTTAGGGCTATTGAACTCTCCATTTATTTTTCTACTCCTTTTCATGGGAACACGGCATAATACTGAGATTTGCTCTAAACTAGAAAACTATCTGGTTTACCAGTTACCGCAGAATCCTGTCGTTGAGATTAGCAAACAGTCTATCATTATGGCTTATTCTGTGCAAACTCTTTCCTCAAGATTGTTGAAGGAAGGCTTTTAATTTTAACCATCGTTGTTTTATAGATAAAGCTCTGATGGCACCAAATCTCGATTCCTTTGGGCGAGATCGGGCACTGTATCAAGAGCATGCAAAACGTAGGATTGCAGAACGGGAGGCCAGGAGGTAATTCTAAAAATGCTTGCTGTTGCTTTGTTTGCAAAGGGAGGACTGTCTTTTATCTGGTTTGGGAACATGCTGTTTGTTATTTAGGACTCGTCGGAGACAAGCCAGAGAGCAAACCGGTAAGATGGCAGATCACCTTGAAGGCCTTTCCAGTGATGATGAAGAAACTTCTACAGATATTACAAATTTCAATCTGGAGAAAGGTTAGACATTTATTTGGAAATGAGATTCATTGCCACTTTGGTTTCTACTTGGGTGTGGTTTTTACCATGAGATGGTGTGAAGTTTTGTGGCCTCTGAATTAGAATCAGCCACTTTTTTCTTAATTGTAAAAACTTGTACCCATTTTTATTAACTGCGTATAATGATGAATTCTCAGAATAGTGGTGACACCTCGTCACGGGCTTTATTTAGTACTTGCGTAGTGAATGATACTACTCTTCAGAATCATAGAATTTTAAGTGACCAAAAAAAAAAAATGTGCCAGATCCCAAGGATAGCCCTAATGCATCCTGTCCTAGGATGGTAGAGCTCAGCCATGGGACACTCAGCCCTGAAGTAAACTCCTGATTTGGGGAGTCCTGAATAATTTCAACCAAGAGGAATAGTTAATACTATTATGTGCCAGGCATTTCTAGAAAGGTCTTCAGAAATCTTTATTTGCCACCATTGGTTGTGGTTATTTGGAATTATATCGGCTGCAAGCCATTTGGAACTTAGTTGGAGAAGCCTATTTTTCTCCCACCTTTTCATAGTGAATATTTTTAAACAGAAATTGGAAAGAATAGCACAGTGATCACCCATGTACTTGTCACCCAAATTCAACAGTTCTTACCATCATTTAACCAAGTTTGCCTTAATTTTTTGAGGGATGTGTGAGTGTGTGTGTGTTGTTGAACCATTTGAAAGTAATCTGTAGACACCATAACACTTTAAACACTTGAGCGTGTTTAACTAAGAGTTCTTAATATTGTGTCTATTTAATAGCAGTTCCCCCAGAATAAAACTCTTGGGACTGTTTTTGTGGATTATTCTGTATTTTCCAAACTAGGATCCACATGAGATTTCCTGCCCTGCTTTTGGTTGTTACGTTTTTTCCCCCTAGAATTAATGAATGTCCATGAGTACGTTACACATATACACATCCCCATTGTTTGTTTAAGACATTAAGTTTTTGAAGAGACCAGGCCACTTACCTTGCAGAACTTCCTACATTCTAAATTTGTCTGTTTCCTCATAGTATTAATTTGTTTTTCCATTCACTGTTATTTCTGGGTAAGCTGGCATTTAGGTCTGAAGACTTGATTAGATTGAGGTTAAGCTTTTGTTTTGGCAAGAATACTTCATATAAGATGCTGCTTCTTATTGCATTAATGTCAGATGGTGAATGTTAGATTGTCCCACTATTAGTGGTGGTAAGATGGATCTTGACAAGTAAGTTGTCGTAACTAGGTTTCTCCGTTATAAAGATTCCCAAGTCATCAGCGGCATCAAAGAACCTTCCACTTAAAGATCCTAGCCTCCATTGCCATACTTGTCTATGTCCGTTCTTGCTGTCACCGACAGACTTTGAAAAAAGTGGTATGATTGTTCACTGATCATGATGCACATTTGATATTTATACAGTGATTTGTGGACTGAAGAGCAATTGCTTCATGCAGTTACTCATGGTTAATATCCATAGTAACTGAAATTTGAACTGACTTGTTGGGGGACAGGTGGGATTTAACTAAACTCTGGGCACCAGAAATGGTACATATTGCAGTCATGCAAATGAACACTGCCTGCACTCTGGTTTGCATAATAGACATTTGAAACCTAAACTTACTCTGTTTATGCTTTCTGTTAAGTAGTAATTAATAATGATTTCTCTGTAATGAGCCTGTCTGACTGATACTGAAGCTACGCCGAAAATACTGAATTGGTTTTTTTTCTACTACATACTAAATTATGGTTCTCTGTGGGATTTTTGTTGTTTTTATTGTTGTGTTTAGATCGCATTTCAAAGGAGTCCAGCAAGGTTTTTGAAGATGTCCTTGAAAGTTTCTATTCAATCGACTGTATTAAATCCCAGTTTGAGGCATGGCGTTCAAAATACTATCTGTCCTACAAGGATGCTTACATCGGCCTTTGTTTGCCAAAGCTGTTCAACCCCCTTATACGGTTGCAGCTTCTCACTTGGACGCCCCTTGAGGTGAGTGGCGTGTGTCACTAGTACAAAGCAATATAACGTGGGACCTGGGTAATTTTCATCTCAAAGCTCGGGGGGAGGTAAGGCACGGCTCCAGTACAAATTGTATGATGTCATTATCTTTTACCCTCCCTTCCTTCTCAAGAGAATCGTTGGTTACTTTCAGGTTACAGGCAATGCTTTTCTCAGTCAATTAAAATTACGTGTAGTGACACTGGGATATGAACATGAATGAATAATCAGACCTTGGTCCTTTGATCCTAGAAAAACTTAGAACCTCCTGGGAAAGCTCAGTGAGGTGGATGTGAAATGAGGACCTGAACTGAGTCGGGGGTAATGGAAATTGGGAGAATAAGACAAGTTGATAAATATAAGAGGTGCAGTCAAGGACCTGATGGCCTGGTATATAAGGGTCCTATATACGTTCAGTGGTCATGTTTAAGAGAGGGTTTGGGGGGTTACCTGCGTGTGGACGGAGCCATGGGCACGAGTGAGATGGGCTGGGTTGGATGTGTAAACCGTAAGGAGAGGGCTGAGGTCGGAGCCCTTAAAACGACTGAACAAAACTGAACCTTTTGGCCCCCAGCTCTCAGTTGGTCTTTGCCAGACCTTGTGGAGTTTCACCCTGTGCATGTGTGTCTTAGTACACAGCAGAGCTCAGCGGGACTTGTGTGCGTTTTGGAGTTCTTTTTCTGGGTCACTCCCTCCTCCGCCCCACGGCTTCCAGCTTTCTCAGCCTCCCTGAGCTCCAGTGCTTGTCTCCACACCTGAGCGAGACTGCTCTGTCTGCCATCTCCCACCAGGGGCTCGCCTCCGTTGATTCTCTCCCTTTCGGGGGCCATAGTCCTCTCCTGCCTGTGTCCAGTGTCTGAAAATGGATGTTTCATATATTTTGTCTAGTCTTTAGTTGTTTACGGCTGAAGGTTAAATCCTGTTACTCTTACCATGGCTAGAGGCAGAAATAGCAAGCATTTGAAATGTTTCGCTTGTAATATTCTTTTTTCTAGGCAAAATGTCGTGACTTTGAGAATATGTTGTGGTTTGAATCTTTGCTCTTTTATGGTTGTGAAGAGCGAGAGCAAGAGAAAGATGATGTAGATGTTGCACTATTGCCTACCATTGTGGAAAAGGTGATTCTTCCTAAACTAACAGGTAGAGATTTCTGAATTTGAACATTTAAACACATGGGTTTTCCAGATCTATTTTTACGAATTTTTAACCAGAGTGTATTTCCTCATAGAAGTTATATTACAAATGATAAAGTAACCACCGGGTCCAGAGATGGCTAAAGGGTGGACATCTCTTAACCTAGGACTTGAAGACCACCCTGGGGTGGGCCTGGAGTTGGGGGCAGTAATTGATCCATAGATGAATTTTAGAGACTCTTAAACACGACCTGAAGCAAAACTGAACACATAGTTTTGGCAGGGGGATATGCATTTTCCTGGGGAGCAATTTCATTACTTCTGTTAATTTCTCAAAAAAGATTAGGAATCATTGGTATGGGAACCTATTTAAAATATTAAAAATAAGTTTCAAGTTTAGTTAGGAAATCTTGATGCTGGGACATCTCCTAGGATACAGAAGTCCTCCCTTCCTTGCCAATCTTTATTATCACCCAGCAGCAGAAAATAGAATGAATCTATGCTCTCCCCACATTTACCTAATCCTCACCATTCCCACAGTTAAGAGGACAAAGAAGAGTGGAGCTTATACTCTAGAAAGAGAAAAAGTAAGTCAGGATTGGCATTTATAAGTTGAGGACTGCTTGACAGCAGATTTAAGTCAGCTGCAATTTACTTCTATATCTGAACACATTTCTACTTTTCTCTTATAGTAATAGCTGAAAATATGTGGGACCCTTTTTCTACAACACAGACTTCAAGAATGGTTGGAATTACACTAAAATTGATAAATGGATATCCTTCAGTAGTGAATGCAGAAAACAAAAATACACAGGTAATTTAATTATTTATTATATGTGAACGTTTTTTTTCCTCCCCTCTCCTTTCAAAAATGAGCAAGAGTTGGGGCACCGGGGTGGCTCATTAGGTTAAGCGGCTACCAACTCAAGTCATGATCTCAGGGTCCTGGGATTGAGCCCTGCGTCCACCTCCCTGCTGGGTGGGGAGTCTGCTTCTCCCTCTCCCCTTGCCCCTCTCCACTGCTCATGCGCGCGTGCACTCTCTGTCTCTCTCAAATAAACAAAATCTTAAAAAAAAAATTTAAAAATGAGTAAGAGTTGAGGGAATGAGTGGTTATGTTCTAAGGCTTGCCAGAAAATCCCATTCCCTCAGGCCATCTGGTCCTTTATAGGCTGAAATATACAAGAGTTGAGATAATCGTTTTTAATTTTCAACTCTCTCTGGCAAGGTGATGTCATTACTCCAGGTAGCCTCTCATTCTTCTCACCTCCCCACTTCCCACTAATTAAACATTCCTTTAAGAACTGTTTTTTGGTTTTTGTTTTTTGGGTTTTTTTTGAAAAAGAAAAATGTAAAACTACTAGAATAGGTAACCATTGGTGATTTAAATGCTCAGACATTTCAACAGCATGTAAAACAACTAGTTTTCAAACTTCAGATTGTTGCCATCCCTCTGGGCCTTCTTAGGTAAGCAATTTAGACAGAGAAAAGGTGCTCTTTTTTTTTTTTTAAGATTTTATTTATTTGAGAGAAAGAGACAGAGAGGGCATAGTGGGGGATGTAGAGAGAGACAGAGAAGCAGGCTCTCTGCTGAGCAGGGAGCCCGATGCTGGACTCGATCCTAGGACCCTGAGATCATGACCTGAGCCGAAGGCATAAGCTTCACTGTCTGAGCCACTCAGGTCCCCCAGCAAAGGTGCTCTCCACAATCATTTTCACTGATCTCATTTTGAGAAGAACCAGATTATGTGTCGGATTTTAAATCTTAGTGGTGTATAGCCTGAAGGGTTTACAGATTCTAAGTGGCTTCCTTGCCTGGTAGTTGAGGGCTGAACTAGAGTATTAAAGACCTTAATGCCTTCAGTGAGGAAGGTAAAAAATAGAAGGCTGTTGACTTGAAATTGAATACTCAGTGATTTAGAATATGGCTTTTTATTTCTTAAAGTTTAATTTTTATCGTAACTCTTATTAAAATGTGTCCTCTGTTTTTAATTCTTTAGGTGTACCTAAAAGCACTCTTACTAAGAATGAGGAGAACTTTAGATGATGATGTTTTCATGCCCTTATATCCCAAAAAGTAAGTAACTCTTCAGAATGTTAAAGATGATAATATTCTCCATTATCTTCCAGAGAAGGCTTCTTAAGTTCTAGAAAAACTAAAGGTAGCCTGAAATACAAACTTTACCTTTTTAAGCATGTAAACCAGAGAGACTAGCTCAGTGGGGAAATTGTTCCCGTAAGCAAAATAAAGCAAATAATGCATTTTGTTCTCCCTTTGTATCTCACAGTAAATTTCCATTTTCTTTTAAAACCTAACTTCTGGAATATAATTATTTGAAAATCTGAAAAATTACTTAATTCTTTTGTTAAGCTATTTTACTTGTAGAACTCTTTTCCAGAAATCAGATGGCACTTAACATATAAAATATTTGCTCATTTTTCTCTTTTTTTCTTAGTGTCTTGGAAAATAAAAATTCTGGGCCTTATTTGTTTTTTCAACGACAGTTTTGGTCTTCAGTTAAGGTATGTGTCTCTAGGCTATCTAAAAGACTTCAGATTTTCTTTGACACATATATTTCGGAAGGTATTTTGCAATTTGATTAAGTAAATCTATAGGCTTAGATTGATATCTGTATACAAACTCCATTTTACAAACTAATTTTATTCCAAAAGTTTATTCAGGTGTGATGTTTCCACACGAGAAAATGTATTGAGTTCCAAAGCAAGGTCTAAGCTAGCCAGCGAAATGCCTTGCTAAGCCACAGTTCTTTATTCAGCGAGTAGAGTACCAATTACTTTTCTAAATTGGGGAATACAGCACTGAATATGATAGAAGTGGAGCCTTCGTGGAGTTGATAATCCAGCATAGTTGACAGCAAACCAGTGTCATTATCTCAGGTGTGATGAATCCTGAAAGGAGAAATTCAAGGTACTATGGGCGCATATGACAAGGGCACAGAGCCCTTGACTGGTGAGTCACAGAAGATCTCCGACTGCCCTGGGGAAGTGCTATTTAGATCATTAGACCAGAAGAATAGGAGCTGGTACTGAGCTGAGGATGAGCAGCATATTCTAGAAAAACTGAGAAAAGTCCAAAATGGCTGGAGTTAGGAGATGAGCTAGCTTCCCAGAGGACATAGGAGCTGTAATTTACGTATAGACCTGTGTTCACTACCCACATCAAGATGCATAACACTTCTACCATCTCCCCAATTTCCCCATATCCCTTTGTAGTCAAGCCCACCCCTGCACCATGGCCACCCCTTTTCCTTGTCCTGTGGTTTTCTTTGTAAGGATGCCTAATGAATGGAATTATTTACAGTTTGGCTTCATTTCCTTAACATAGTGCATTTGAGATTTATCAGTGTTGTCATGTGTTACTGGTAGTTAATTTCTTTTATTGCTAAGTAGTATTCCTTTTGTAAGGTGGATGATACCACAAGTTGCTATTTTTTTTTTTAATCCATTCTCCAATTGAGGAATATTGGATTTTTTCCAGTTTGGAGTGATTATGAATTAAAGCTGCTGTAAGCATTTGCATACAGGCCTTTTCTGGGTATGTAAGTTTACATTTCAATTGGGTAAATACCTACGAAAAGCTGGTTTTCAGATCAACAATATATTAATGTTATCCAGTTATCCCTCATTTTCACCACATACCATACTCGGTATTGTCAGTTTTGGAGTGGTTTTTTTTTTTTAAGTCATTCTACTAGCTGTGTAGAGGTGTCCTATTACAGCCTTAATTTGTATTTCTGTAATGACTGATGATGTTGAGCATGTTTTCCTGTGTTTATTTGCTATTTGTATATGTTCTCTGGTGAAGTACCTGTTCAAATCTTTTGCATTTTTTTAAGATTTTATTTATTTGAGAGATAGAGCAGGGGGAGGGGCAGAGGGAGAGGAAGAAACAGACTCCCTGCTGAGCAGGGAGCCTGATGCAGGGACTCGAAGCTGGATCCTAGGATCCTATTATCATGACCTTAGCTGAAGGCAGATGCTTAATCAACTGAGCCGCCCAGGCACCCAAATCTTTTGCGTTTTTAAAAATTGTCTTACTGAGCTTTGAGTTCTGTATTCTGGATACAAATTCTTTATCAGGCATATGATTTGTAGAGAGTTTTACTTTTCTACTGTGTGGTTTGTCTTCATTCCCTTAACAGTCTTTCAAAGTGCAGAAGTTCTTCATTTTGATGATGTCCAGTTTATCACATTCTCCTGTCATGGGTTGTGCTTTGGGTGTCATATCTAAGAAATCTTTACGTGACACAAGACCACAAAGTCTTTCTTCTATCCTTTCATCTAGATAGTTCATAGTTTCAGGTTTTACATATAAGTCCATGATCCATTTTGAGTTCATTTTTATATAAGGTGTGGGGCCTGGATTGAACTTCATTTGTTCCAGAACTGTTTATTGAAAAGGATATCTTTTTTTTTTAATTTTTAAAATTTTTATTTTAATTCCAGTATAGTTGACGTACCTTATATTAGTTTCAGGTGTACGGTATAGTAGTTCAGCCATTCTGTGCATTACCCTGTGCTCATCATGATGTATGTACTCCTTAATCCCCATCACCTGTTTCACTCATCACTCCCCCCCCCCCCCCCCCCCCCCCCCAGCCTCCCCTCTGGGGACCATCAGTTCTCTATGGTTGAGTCTGTTTCTTCTTTTGTCTTTTTTTTCTTGGCTTATTTGTTTTCTTGAATTCCACATATAGGTGAAATCATACGGTATTTGTCTTTCTCTGACTTAATTTCACTTAGCATTATACTCTCTAGCTCCATCCATGTTGCAAATGGCAAGATTTCATCCTTAATGATGGCTGAATAATATTCTGGTGTGTGTGTGTGTGTGTGTGTGTGTGTGTGTGTGTACATAACCACATCTTTATCTACGCATCAGTCGATGGACAGTTGGGCTGCTTCCGTAATTTGGCTATTATAAATAAGGCTAAGGCTGTCTTTATTGACTTGCTTGTATACCTTTGTTGAAAATTAATATTGGTCAGGGAAGGGACATGCACAAATTGCCATTTTTAAGATTACTCTGGCTGTTGTGTGGATAATGGATCAAAGCACGTAAGGATAGTAATAATGAAAATTTATTATGGATGTACTGTGTGCTGAGCACTGTGCCACACTTTGTTTATCTTGTTGGATTGTCACAGTAGCCTGTAACTAGACACTGTTCTCATTCTACTCCTGGGACAGTTAGGCACAGAATAACCAGCCCAGAGTCATGCCTTTGTTCAGTGTAGAAATGGGAGTCTACTTGAGGCCAGTTCTGACTGATGAGCAGCTCTTCTCAGCTGGGGTCTGTGAATAATCAATACCTAATGCCCTAGGTCCTCCATTGAGCATAATGAATTCTCTTTTCCCTGTGTCTAGAATGGTACTTGCTCCGTACCATCTTTGGGAAAATTAAGGAGTCACTCAAATCATTTTCTGTAGGTTTTATTTCTCTCATAGAACCCTGCTTGAGAAAGACTACTCCAGAGCTAGTGCTCATAATCACTTGAGGAACTGTGAGGTCCAGAAAGAGATGATGGCAGCTTGGATTAGGGGAGGTGGCAACAGGAACTGAGAGAAATGGACACAATGGATGGAGGTGGGGTCAAACAACTGGAGGGAGAGGTGAAGAACGACTTTGAAGTTTCCGGCCTAATCAGTTGGTTGGATAATGTTAACATTTACTGAGCTGAGAAATACTGAGAAACTTGGGAATTTTTATGCTGGGATGGGCTGGGAGCTCCCATTTTATAATAATGTGACTGCATAATAATGGCCTCTATTTTGTGTGTACTGAGCTTTAGTAGCTTGAGCTATTGAAGTGACATAGCTCAGTTCGGGTTCATGAGATCTGGTAAACATGCAGTGTTGTAGTCAAAAAGAGAATTTCCATCTTTTTGTGGATGGTTGTAGGACTCACTTAAGCATGATTTTGAATGAAGGACATTTATCGAAGGATCAGCACTTGCCTGGTAGTACTTTCTATTATGATGGAAGATGTTCTGTTTTTGTGCTGGCCTATAAAGTAGCCACTAGCCCCGTGTGGCTATTTATGTCTTAATTAGTTAATTTTAATTAATTAAAGCTTAAAATTCAAATTCTCAGTCATTTGAGGCAACATTTGGACCCTGTTAATTAGTACTTTGGCAAAACATGGTCCACTGTATTTCATAAGGTGTTTTACTCTGTAATTATTTTCTTTGACTTAATTTAGTTGTTTAACAATGCCTTGGAATAGTCTTTCTTTTTATAAAAAAGCCAGACTTCTAGAAACAGATCTGCTGCGTGGTTGCCAGAAGTGGGGAGTCCAGGGTGGGGGGGACTAGGTGAAAGGGGTCAGAAGTACACACTTCCAGTTACAAGATAAAATAATTCTGTGTGTGTAATGTACAACATGGTGACTGTAGGTAATAATAACGTGGTGTATATTTAAAGTTGCTAAGAGAGTAGATCTTAAAAGTTCTCATCACAAGGGAAAAAATTTAGTTAGGTGAGGGATACTAACTGTGGTGATCGTTTCACAATATATACTTAGATCAAATCATTAGGTTGTACACCTTATACAATGTTATGTGTTAATTGTATCTCAGTCTGAGGGAAAATAATTTTCTTTTCTCTTTCTAGCTATTAGGGAATTTTCTTCAGTGGTATGGCATTTTCTCAAATAAAACTCTTCAGGAGTTGTCAATAGATGGTTTATTAAATAGATACATCCTCATGGCTTTTCAGAATTCAGAGTATGGAGATGACAGCATCAAAAAAGCCCAAAATGTGAGTTAAATGACACATATTACAATTTTTAAAGATGTAAATTAAAATGGATGAAGTTTTCTTTATTTGAAGAGAGATTTTAGAATTTTATGAAAACCCCTTTGATTATTGACCTTGGTGTAATGTTGACAATCAGTTTGCCTCCCAGGTAGTTCTGAACCCCCTCAGCATTTTTTACATAAACATGTATCCTGTAACATTTTATATCTATCCTTCTATCCATCTGTTACATCATTATTTGGTAGGTATTAATGAAAGTTTTAATATCAGAATAATACATTTTTAACAGTTGGATGAAATGCTATTTTGAGTGTTATTACAACAGTAGTCTCTCATTTAAGAAATAATTTTTATTTTGTTTTCTACTTTATGGGAGTTACAGAGATTCATCTTTTTATATTATTTTTTTCAAAGATTTTATTCTTAAGTAATCTCTATATCCAACGTGGGGCTCGAGCTTCCCACCCTTAAATCAAGAGTCATATGCTCAACCAAGTGAGCCAGCCAGGGACTCCCAATTTCTCTTTTTTAAAAATATTTTTTGAAATAATTATAAAATTAAAGAAAATTTGCAAGTATAATACAAAGTTTTTTCCCTCAACCATGTCAGAGTAAGTCTCTAACATGATACTCCCCTGCCCCAAATACTTTCATGTATGTTTCCTATAAACATGGATGTTCTTACACATAATTACAATGTAACCATCAACATATCTATTACTGTCACCTAAGCTTTGAGACCCTTCAGGTTTTGTCATTTATGTCAATAATATCACATCCTTGGTGAAAGAAGTTCCCAGATCATTCTTGGCATTTAATTATCATGTCTTCCTTAGTCTCCTTTAATCTGGAAGAGTTCTTGTCTTTCCCTGACCGTTACGAAACCTTGACACTTTTGAAGATGATGGGCTAGATATTTTGCAGAATGTCCCTCAATTTGGGTTTGTTGGGTATTTTCATGGTTGGATTCAGATTCTGTATCTTTGGCAGGAACTGTCCCAGATTTTATTTGAGTCCCTTCAAGTTGACCTCTGTGACCTTGGAACATGTCATCTCATTTTGGGGGAGCACTTTCTTGCTTTCTGGCACATGATGTTCCGGGCTTATCTTCTGCTTGCTTGGAATCAGCCATTTTTCTAAGCATCCCTGGGTTCTTTCATGGGGAGCCTTCTCTGCCCGCTTGACTGAATCCTTCTAGTACACTGCCCTCTTCCGTATGGAATCAGCCTCACCTTGCTTGGATTTTATACTGACACCATGCCCTGTTCACCTTGCCTAGGCTCTTGCCCTAAGCTGCACCCCTGGTGCAGTGTTCTCTTGACCCCACTCTGGGCCAGCATGGATACTTGCTCACTGAATTGTTCAGGATAGGGAGAGGCCACAGTGTGGTATTTATGCTGCACATGCTTTTATATGAAAAGCTGCTGATAAAAGGAAATACAGTTCATTTAGGGCTTCCTGGAAGACAGGAAAATGAAGCATCTGGTTATCAATTTTATGTCCCTAATTTACTTAAATATTGAAGGTTATTTATCTTTTGTTTTGAGTACCTATCTGTTGAAGTTAAAAATACAAATATATTCAGGTATATTTGTATAGTTAATGTGGAAAGTCAGGTTTAAAAGAATATCCCTTCAAAGCGATTGGCTATATATAGTTCAATAGCAGGTCTTCTAGTTACATACATTATCCCCCTTGTCTAGGCTCAACTTTTAAATACTTTATTTTGTTTTAACTATTTTATGTTACATCTTTCTTCTTCATAGGTAATCAATTGTTTCCCAAAGCAGTGGTTCATGAACCTGAAAGGAGAAAGAACTATTTCTCAGTTAGAAAACTTCTGTCGATACCTTGTACACTTAGCAGATACAATCTATAGAAACAGTATCGGATGTTCCGATGTGGAAAAAAGAAATGCGAGGTAATTTTTTGTAATTGTTCAATGAAATGGTGATCTAGAGTCTTTAGTTTTTGTCACATTTAGTATTATTAAAATGTCTTAGAGTCATGTTTATATTTTACTTGAAATTGTGCCTTGATTTGGTATTGGTAAACCCACCAAAAAGACACATTATTTTTTATTTTGGCAGTATTACCTAATCTTTTTTTCAATGTGTTATTTATGAAGTATTAAGAAGGACTTCTGGTGAGCACCAGCTCTAAGGTGAATGAATGAATCATGGTTTTCTCCGTCTCCTCCCTTGAAGAATTGGAGGAGATTTCAGGCTCTTAGAATGTCATGGATCTTAATCTCTGGAGGATCATTATATAGATGAAATCCCTCAAAAAGCTGGTCACTGAAACTTAAGTATATTAAAGGTTATATGCCAGTTTCGGGACATTTGTGCTCTGTGTGGAGTTTTCCTGTATCCATATGATAGACTAAAGATAAAAAAATCACTCATGATTTTTGGGGAGCAGCTTGTATATCATTTTTACCAGGGGTTGCAAGGAAGGAATGAATAAGTGAACCATTATCCCTTTTTTTTAAAGTTTCATTTCATATATTGTTGCTAATGTCAGAGTTTCCGTTTTCAGACTATACACCATCAGTCATACCCCACTAACAAAACGATTTTCTTTTTCCTCATTTCCCTTCCATGAAAAAACCTTATTTTCTTGAGAAAATTTGCTGTCTCTTACAATAAAGTTAAAAACCAAGTAGATATAAAGATTTTAGTGGTAAAATTCTTTGGCAGGTGATTTTGATTTATATTTTAATTTCGTCTTTAGTGTGGGTCACTTTGTTGTTGGTTGTTATTTCTTGGCACTGATATTTCTTCTCGGTGTTTCTTACTAGATAAGTCCTATTCACTTTTTAAACTTTGATTTATATATACTTGACTGTTTTTGTTGGGCAGTTAAATATCAACAAATGGTATTTACTTTTCTACAGAAAAGAACTTAAGCGCCTAATATAAGCATTTGCTGTGTGCAGAGCCCATAAAATAGGAAATAGGTTCCATGTGGGTTACAAAGTTTTACAAATAAAGTCCTTCCCTAAAAGGTGCTTGCTACAATTTTGCAGAGAAGAGACAGCTAATTATGTCACACTGTGTGCTGTTTCTCACACATGGTTCAAACTAACTGTTAAAACAGTCATTCTTAAAATGGTACCTGGATCAGCAGCATCAGCATCACCTGGGAACTTTGTTAGAAATGCAGATTCTCAGGCCCCATCCCAGACCTACTGAATTTGAATTCTGGGGGTGGGACCTGGTGATCTGTGTTTCAGCAGCCCTCTAGGTAATTTTGATGTATGCTGAAATTTGAGGACTACTCAGAATGACAGCTAGCTGGGGTGATAGAGGAAGCCATCTTATGCTTTCTTAGTGAATTTAGGAAAAGTGGAGATTATGCTGGATTCGTGGATGGATTGGGGATGTATACACACCAATACAGTTGTGTTCCAGGTATGTTCTGAAAGACCTGGGACTCTGGTTTGGGAGGGAATGGGAGGCAGAGCTCTGAAGTAGTTTGGCAATAGATATCCTTTCTTTCCTTTCTAGATATCAGTGAAAATCATTGATCTGAATGAACTTTTGCTGTGTTTTTGTTTTTGAAAGTGGATACTTGGTCTCCGGGCTAGTCATTTAAACATATACAAGTTTTGTTTTACGTGGACAAATTTATTTTATTTTTTTACTTGCTGTAGCTTGCTTATTTCTGTCTTCTTTAAAAATGTATGCTTGAAAAAATTGATTGCAAACCTCAAAGTGGTCATAAAGTCAATAACACATTTTCCTTTGAAAGCTTTTGTATTAATAAGATATTGCTACATTTTTTTCTTTTTTAGGGAAAACATAAAACAGATAGTAAAACTCCTTGCAAGTGTTCGTGCTCTGGATCATGCTATGTCAGTTGCAAGTGACCACAATGTGAAAGAATTTAAGTCTTTGATTGAAGGAAAATAGATCTGTGAGACTAAAAAGCCTGTTTGCTTTAATACCATTCCCAGTGTATAAATTTTGTATATATGTAAAGTTTCTTAAACTGTAAAATACTGATTCTTGTTTTAATACAAAGAACATTATTAATATTCAATACTGTGTCCTTAAATGCAGTTTCTTTGGAATGAAAGGAATTCACATTATTTCTAGGAAGCCTATTAATGTTTTCCTTACTGCCTGTCATACTTTGTTTACAGAACTATTTTATATGGTCATTCAAATTAACCCTCTCAGTTAATTGTCCTCTGTAAACGATGTGTGCAGTGTAAATTGTGTAATTATGCATATATATATTTATACCACCATGGAGTTACTTTCACACTGGAAATTTGTGGTGTTTTTCTACAGAGTAAGCCTTCTAACAGCAGAAAATTATTCAGTAGCAAATTGTCTTAGGGAAATTACTACACAGTTGCAACAAAAGGGCTGGCAAGTGACTAAGTGTCCATCACCTTTTGGTTAGCAGTTGCTATCACCGTAGCTTTGCTGCCTTAAAATTGAGAGTTGAGTGTGGACTTAGTCATTGGGTGAATGGAAACTTTCTTCCTTGAATCAGCATTACAGTCAAATGTGGGTTTAATATGAACTCTAAATAATATATGCAACATAGATTTTTGAGAAGAACAAAGAAGTTTTAACTTTTGGAAAAAATGGCCCCACAAACCTCAATGCATGGTTTTGGGCTGACTGTCCTGTCTCATTCATGATTTTACCCCCTGACCAGCTTACAAAAATACATGCATTTGAATTTTAGTAGTCTGTCATTTTATTTAAAATCCCACATATGTGAGTTATATATGCAATAAAGAATACGCCTTGCTGATTAGCTACACCCAGGCAATTTAATATCCTTGGTCTTCTATAATGTTTATACCATGTTGTAAATATTCAGAGAACTTGTTTTAAAGTTTATGCTTTCTGATTCTGTGATTTTCAAAAGAGGAACTTTTTGGAAATTAAGGACTATTGTTTGATAATTATATATGTAATTAAGCTTTAGCCAAGCATTAAATTAATTTTTAAATAGATCCTTTGTTGTATTTTGCTGGTAACTGATTTTAGAGCATTTCATATGACTCTAACGTAGTGTGAGACTATCAGTGTGCGTACCCTTGGTCAGGTCAAATAATATCTATAACAGTGTCATGCACTCTAAGTGCATTGTCAGTTTTATCTTTATTGTAGGAACATTACTTATCCCTACATATTCATTCTGTTACACAATAGTAGCCTACTAAATAGAATTAAAATGAGAACTTCAACAGAATAAAACATTTAAACGTGTATACATAGGACATGCACGTCATGTGTGCCTTAAATTTGTGTTTCCAAACCCATTAGACTGGTGATTTTTCCCCTGTCCACTTTTAAGGACTCTTGCAGTAAGCGGGAGACTTTATCCTATGCAATCTCTCAGGCTGTTTTTGTTTCAGGAATGGGTTTGAATACCACACAGGGACCTTGATGTAAGGTGAATTCAGCATAGATGTGTGCGTAAAACAAGTAGTTCTCCTATCTCAACTGGAAAAAGTTTTGTTCCTGAAATAGCTAAAGTACATCCTTTCTTATGAAGGGAATTGGCAAAAGATAAATAGAGGGTGACATTTTAACGAAGCTAAAGGTTTGCTTCTTCAGTTTTTCCTTTTGGATCAGTCTCCTGAAATAACTCCAAAATAGGTGAGAAGGGTTTTTGAAAACGAAAGCTATTTTATTGAGGCAATAGAAACCACAGTCATAAAGACTGATGGCTATGTTATAGCACATGATGGTGGTGCCCCACCCATATCCCTGTGGATGTGCTGGTGTCCCGCAGCCACGTGTGGCTCTGCTGGAGGGCTTTCTCTTGGCCTGTGCAACAGGCTGGAGCGTCCACCAGATAATGTCCCAGAGAACAGCCCTCAGCCAACGAAGGGAGCAGGAAGAGAAATATCCAGTAGTTCCAGTCGTCTGGGGAGGAGTCACTGAGATAGCAGCAGATTATTGAGGGAGAAAGGAGAAGGAGCTGGAGGAAGCCGGGAGAGCTTGAGAACTGCGAGATCGTCATGAGGCGGGCATGACCTCTGAAGCAGAGATGGCAGGAATTAAAGTGTCAGATGCAAGACTAAGAAGGTCTCAGCAAGGCTGACAGGGACTCCTCAACCCAGAGTTGCAGTTCTGAGTTTAGGTCTCCAGGAGCTGGCTTTTGTCTTCCTACCGCGCTCAGTCAGTGGTGCCCAGGGTCTCCTTGTGGGAGATTGGGGAGGCACGATTTCAAGTCTACCATACCAACTTTTAATCTCTCCAGTATGTTCCTCTTCATCTCCAGGAGGGCTTCAGTTAACTTGAGCTACAGTTGCCTGCGGTGATGCTAATCTCATCACCCAGAATTGGCCCCAGATTGCACCACCTCACAGTGAGCACCTTCCTCATGATGAGAGTACCCTAAAATGTAAAGTTCCCTAGTTTCTTTAAAGCCAGGTTTATTAAGGTATAATTTATAAACATTAAAGTTTACCCTCTTTAAGTGCATACAGTTCCATGAGTTTTGACAAATGCCTCATTTTGTTTTAAATGCTAATTTCTGGGTGCGGGGATGGGGTAAGCGGATGATGGGCATTAAGGAGGGCAGTAATGAGCAGTGGGTGTTATATACAACTCATGAATCACTGAACTCCACCTCTGAAACTAATAATACATTATATGCTAATTAGTTGGATTTAAATTTTTTAAAAATGCTAATTTCCCTTGAAACCATGAAATCCTTCTAAAAATGGTCAGATGTTGTAGAGCTGCAAAATGCAACGCGTAAGTTGCTACGCTATGGTGGTTCTGTATGGTTACAAGAATTCATCTGTAGCATGGTAATGTCCATATAGTAAAGGGACTCGCCATTCACCAATTATAACATTTTGGTCTGTTGTTTCAAGTAAATGAAAATAAGAACAATTAAAACACCAGAAATTCTGCATGTAGCGAGAACGATGTAATATGTCTGAATGTTTGGGAGGCCTTATGCTTTGATAAGGCTGTTGTCCAGAATGCTTTGGAGATTGTCCTCCAAAATGGAAAGTGTATGGATACTGGGTTCACAGTTGCTCAGAGTCTTCAGACTACCTGGCAAAGGCAGACAGGCTAAAAATTGTTCTGTGGAACTGATTTTGATGTGCAGTGTTGACTGGCCCCTGGCCTGCTTCTGGACCTCCAGGCCCCAGTAATTTGTTCTGGCTTTCCTCTAGCCCTGGCAGCCCTAACTCCAGCAGGGGCTTGGATGTTCAATCATCCAGCTCAATGAGAAGGCCTAGCACAGCATGTCTCGGAAGATATACTGTGGTGCTTAGTTTGGGGGCCTTTACTTAAAAAGATCTTCAGAAACAAATACTTTATATTCTATGCTTGATGATTCAAAACACATGGTAAAAGATTTGACAAATCCTGTAGAAGCCATTTTAAACTACTTTACCAAAACACTTTGCCCATGAAAGCTTACCTTTTTTCACATGTAGCCTTAGGTGTTGAAATTCCAGAGACACCTGTTGCTTAGGGATGAAGAGCTGGGTTGACCGTTGAACACCCTCCAGCTCTTATCTCAGTGAGGCTGAGCCCTGCTGTTGCTTAGGTCCTGTGGTTTCCATGAAAATCCTTTTGTGTCATTAAAACAAACACCTTCACTTGAGCTCCCTTGAGTTGGTCTGTTATTCCAAATGAAAACTTTTTGGCACACACAAGTTACCTGTTCATCACAGTCCTTACCTATGGTATGTGTGAGCAATTTTTCAGTCTTTGAAGTTTTTGCTTAGTTTTATTTTCACAATGATTCTGCTCCCAAGCTTACTATATTTTCTACTTACAAGGTTTCCATTTCCCCAATTTAAAATCTTATTCTTCACTGATTACTACAACTTATTCAAAGCAAATAGCTATGCTATTTGGAACTTACTGTGTTGTCTCTCAGGAGCCATCCCTTTCTATATAATAGTAGCTCTGCAAATCCTGATATAGCTCTAGTCTATGTAACCTGAACAAGAGCCTGTTAAAGATAACTGGATCAGGCTTTTAATATTCCCCAAGTTTGCCAAACATTTTCTAGTATTTTTGATAAAATTCAGGCTATAAGGAAAAGTAGACCCTACTATTAATTCATATTTTAGACATCTGTCAAAATTCATAGTCGTGTAACATGGTATAGTTTTAAAAAGTTATTAGAATAATCAGTCATTCTAAATTAATAAACCCTAGGTATAGTGTACTGGGAACATATATTAGATTGAGCCATTTATAGTCCCTATATGAGTGTTTTTGACTTATAGAAATGGTGAGTGCATATTTTAACTCGGTAGAATTGCCCATAGGAGAAATAATTTGGTCAAAAATCAGCATTTAAAACTCTGGGTGTTTGCCTTCAATTTGTTGAAGCTATTGAAGTTCATATTTGAATCATCTATTTGGGACTGTTTTTGCTGATGGGAACACACATAAGACTTGTATTGATTGTGGCTGTTGTAACAAATTATTACAAACTGGGTAATTTCAAACAATAGAAATTCTCTCACAGTTCTGGGATCCAGAAGTTCAAAATCAAGATGGTGGCAAGGCCATGATCCTCCAAAGGCTCTAGGGAAGAATCCTTCCTGCTCTCTCTGGTGGCTTCTAGAGGTAGCTACTGACATTCTTTGGCTGGTGGCCACACTGCCTCAGTCTCTACTTCTGTCTTCACATTGCCTGTGTGTGTGTCTAAATTTCTCTGCTACCCTATAAGGACAGTTGTGATTGCATTTAGGGCCTACCCAGATAATGCAAAATAATCTCAAAACCCTTAACTCAGTCTCATCAGCAAAGACTTGTTTTCCCCATAAATTAACATTCACATGTTCCAGGGATTAGGATGTGCAATTTTTTTCAGCCTAACACAGGCCTCACTGCTCATTTTCAAGGGTTAAGAAGATGTCAGCACATCTCTGTGGGCCCTTAAGACCTCAGTAAGAAGTTTGTGTGTGCCACTTAACATGTATTTTAAGTCAGCCACCACCCCTCCCCACACTCTTCAAATCTGATGAAAATTTGTCCAGCTATTTTTCATGTGCTGTAACAAGTATAAATAGTAAAGAGGGACAAGAAAAAGAAGGAATAACATTTTATAAAAGTCACTAGTAAAATGGCCCTGTGTTTTCAACCCCTGGGCATGTGCTTATTTCATGACTAAAATGATCTATTTTGAAAGGATTTGGAAAATCCTGGCCTTTGGACAGCTCTAGGAATAAGAGTCCTGCTTACCATCTCCCCCCACCCCCCAGTTCATTCTGAAGAAAGAAACAGCAATTCAAACCCAGAACCAAGAAACTTTGACCTTAATCTCCTTAATCCAAAATCAAAGGAAACCAGAAATAGGCAGAACACCTGCTTCTAGAAGAGCCCAACACCCATAAAGGACACTCTGAGAAGGAGGGGTTCCCCGTGTGGCCTCAGACAGCCATGGTGGAACTGATCCTAGGTTAGGGGTGGGCAAGTTAGGTTTCAGGTTCCAATTCCACCTGAAACAGTAATTTTTAACAACTTATCTTTCCTGGGTCTCAGCTGACATAAAAAGCAACTCCCAAGCCAAGTATTTAGTAACATCAACATCTCTCCTGGAGCAATATCCTTCCATGTGTTTTTCTGGTACATACATTTGGCATTCCTTCAGGGCTAGAGAGGCATTATAACTGAATAGGCAAATAAGAAAATTTCCATTCCCACCCACTCCCATTTACTTCCTCTGTCAAATGCAATCTCTAATTGAAATGGATTCTTTGGGGTGCCTGGGTGGCTCAGTTGGTTGGGCGACTGCCTTCGGCTCAGGTCATGATCCTGGAGTCCCTGGATCGAGTCCCGCATCGGGCTCCCTGCTCAGCAGGGAGTCTGCTTCTCCCTCTGACCCTCCTCCTCTCATGCTCTCTGTCTCTCATTCTCTCTCTCTCAAATAAATAAATAAAATCTTAAAAAAAAAAAAAAAAAGAAATGGATTCTTTGGGGGCGGGGGGCCGGGGTAGGAAGCAACCACAGTCCAGCAGAGAATCTTAATATAAGTTTAATTCTGAGGCTGCTGTCAGTAACCACTACTAAGAGCAAAACACCTTTTTCTAAGTAAATAGTACTAAATGAGAAATCCTTTCCAGTTCTCAGAACTAAATGTGTCTTTGCATATCTCCTAGAAAAGAAAAGGCTTCTCTTCTAGTGAGTGATAGCTACTTTAGGATCCTGAAACCAGGGTGGGTCCAGCTTCTCTAAAATGGATGAAGAAATGTTAAATCAAGCCACATGACAAGGCCCAGAGGGGGAAATGATTTTGTGCACGGTAACAAATTTAAATTCTGCTTTCGCTGCTAAAATAAAAGCAAGAAGAGGAAGAGGTAAAGAAAAAACGAAGACAAGCAGAAACGGTTTCTTCAGGATTTCAATTCCTTTTGGCCCTCTTGGCTTTGACTTCATTCCCACATTTAGGTCTATCAAGTGGAAAGAGAAGGGAAAGTCCGTGGGACACACTAATATTAGCCACCGTAGTATGATTTGCTGAAAAATGAGAAGATGAGAGGGTTAGACGCCGTTAGTTGTTAAATTCCATGGCTGACAAAAGCTATTCGCCATTCAGGGCCAACCGTAGCTGCCTCCGTACCGCCATGTTTCAACTCAGTCTTGAGGTCCTGGTTTGTGACTTCGATTCTCCACCACAGGTACAGCGGAGCAGTCTTTCCTGTAGTGTTCCTGAGAGCCCTGGAACACTCAGAAGAAACGACAGCCAAGAGAGTTGCTCCAAAGTAGGCATTAGTTTTTCTCCCGCTACCTACCCGGATGCTCAGAACAGGAACTGGGCGCCGTTCGCGGGGAGACACCATGGACAGCTCTTCGGGCGCCGCCCGGAGGGCCCGGCGTGCAGGCCGTCCCGAGCCCTCCCCACGCCCGTCAGGCCGCTGGGGGCGGCAGGGGGTGGTCCTGACACCCATCTTGGGCACGTATCAGTACCCGGTCCCCAGAGCTTTTCCCCAGAGCCCCTCCCTGGCGCCCACGGGGAGGGTTGGTAAGGTCTGAAAAGCCCACGCGAGGGGGCCAGGGAGGCCGATTCTCCTCGTCCCCGCTTCCGCCGCGGTCGGACCTGTAGCTGCGGCCTGGCCTACAGGCCGCCTGGGGGAGGCGCAGGTCGCTACGCGTGGAGGCCAGCAGGCAGCCTACCATTTCGGACCCGCACGGAGGCTCGGAGTGGGCGGGGCCTGCCTCCTGACGCCCCGCCGTTTCCCCCGAGGGGCGGGCCTTCCGCCCCCGGCCGCGGCGCAATGCGGAAGAGATGGGCCTGCTGGGGAGGAAGTGACGCTTCCGGCGGCTGTGGCGGCGGCGGCTGCGGGAGAAGGAGGAGGAGCCGGAGGAAGAGGTGAGCAAGCCGGCGGGGGGCGGGGAGCGGCCGCGGCCAGACCCACCGGCGGCTGGGCGCGCGGGCGGACGCTTCCTGAGCAGCCTTCCGCGCCGCAGCCTGGGCGGGAACGGTGAGGGGCAACCGCGGGCAGCCCTGGCTCGGGAGGGCGGGCGGGGTTGTGAGGGGACTAGGGGTCGTGCGGCGCTGCGTCGGGCCGGGGGCTGTGGTGACAGCGGCTGTCAGCCTGTCCGCGGGAGAGGAACCAAGTCGGTCTGGGCGCCGGGTCCTCGTCTCTGGCGCATAATGGAGGGATTGGGCGGCTGGGCGGCTTCGTCCCCCTGGGAAGGAGCCGCTTTCCCGGGCGGTCGGCTGTCCGGGACCCCCGAGGAGCCCCGGTCCGGTCCGTGTCGTGAGTCTTCCCGGGTGGCCATTCATATTTACGGGCTCCCGCCTGCCGTGCCCCCAGCCGGCGGCAACCCGTGCCGCTTTCCTTGCCCTTCGCTGCCGCCCCCGGGAGAGCCGTTCGTGTCGGATAATCCTTTCCCTCCTCCTGGCCCCTAAGGAGCTTTGCAGCAGGCTCGTTAACCTTCCCTCCCACCTCCTCTCCTTCCCCGGCCAAGGAACGGCTTGAAGTTTCCGAATCTGTCCCCTTTCAGCGTAGTGACAAATCCTGAAGCAGGAAGCTGATAAACAACTCCGAGCGAAAGACGCTCAAAATCTTTCCTTTTTGGTAAACAAAGTAAACGGGGAACTCATCTTAACCAAACCGTTCGTGGACTTAGAGTAATTAAACCTTATGTTGCCTTGCCGGGAGAATGGGTAGCTTTTCCCCTGGCCTTTTGGTAAAATGAAGTGACGGCTTATCTTTTGGAATAAACCATTCTCTCCCTGAGCTCCCCTTTTTTCCACCCCACCCCCCATCAAAACCCGGCAGGGAGGGACTTCTGGATGCCTTGCAGTCCTTGCTGCAGAAGGAAACGTTAGCTTCATTTGCTTTGCTTGGTTTTCACAGGGCTGCCTCTGAGGAAAGGAGAATGGCGTTCAGCAAAGGATTTCGAATCTATCACAAACTGGATCCCCCACCTTTCAGTCTCATAGTGGAAACTAGGCATAAGGAGGAATGTCTCATGTTCGAGTCTGGGGCTGTAGCTGTGCTTTGTAAGTCATGTGTCATAGCCCAACTGATCGCGTCTCTGTTTTGATTTGAAACAGTTCAGATTCAACCATTCTATAGAGAAGACCCTGACAACCCCTTCACTGTATTTCCTGAAGCAGATTATGTTTTTTTCTTTTCATCAAACCTTATTTTAAACTTCCGTTTTCTTTTCTGCCCCCTGCTGCAGGTTTCTTTTGGGGGTGCGGGGGGAATGCAAGTTTGGTTATAGGTTTTTGCTTTCTTGGGTTCTTTGGCTGTTCCTAAAGAAAACCTTTCTTTCCAAAGAATTATTGTTACAGTTTATATCACATCACATAAACCCATAAAGGCTTGCTTGACATTTTTGCTGTAATGAACAGGATTTCTTATATATCAGTTACAGTAATGAACTACAAGAGTATTTATTTATCTGATATTTTGGAGTATCTTATGGTGAGGCCCTTACATTTTTATTAAGAGAATAAAACTTCTAAAATTTCATGTGAGATACATGATTGATTTAATATATTTTAAAAAATTATCTTGATAATCTAAAGAAAAGGACTACTGTACCACAAGCAAAATAGTAGATTAGAATGGTCTAGGTTATTTTCTGGGATGAAGTTAAAAATAAAAATATTAATTTGAATATTAATTTTCTTTCTTAGTCTTAAGATTTTGGCAGATAACTCCAGCTTGAGTTATTTGAAATGTGATTGTGTTTTTAAAGGCTTTTTAGTGATAATTACTTGTTTTTTGTCATGTTTTTGCTTTGTTAGCATCAGTTTAGCTACTGGTCATATTTTATAAATTAAAAATAGCGTTTGAAAGTCATACTTACAGGGGTGCCTGGGTGACGCAGTCAGTTAAGCGTTCAACTCTTGATTTTGGCTCAGGTCATGGTCTTAGGGTTGTGAGATCGAGCCCTTGTTGGACTCTGCACTCAGCGTGGAGTCTGCTTAAGATTGTGTGCGGGCTCTCTCTCTCTCTCTCAAATAAATAAACCTTTAAAAAAAAGTCATATTTACAAATATAAGCTCCTAGATATTTTAAGCTGTTAAACTTTTTTCAGATTCAGTAAGTGAAGAGCATACATAAGACCCTAACTTTTACATACAGAATATTAACCTGTTAAAATGCTAATCTGATCTTAATAATCTAAAATAGTAAAATTTTATCCTGATTGAGAAAAAGGGTAGTGACATAATGAAAAGGCTTAAAGTGTAATGTATAAGAAATGTATATATTTTTGATACATATAGTAACATGGTTTGAGTGAGCAGGAAGCATTATTTGTGTTCTAAGAAACAAGTATTAATAAAGTGGGTTATACTTAGCATGGACTTAATTCAAACTGTTTTTTATATTTAAATAAACTGAAATATATCTTGCTATAATATTAATTTGCATAGTCTTATTTTTTCATACTACAAATACAGTTCTTATACTGATGAATTCTTAATTAAAAATATCGGGGGAAATGGTTTGGTTTAGCTGTGAAATATTTTTTAGCTGCTTGCAGTTTTTTTTGTGATATTACCTGATTTTCTAACTTGTCTAAATTTTAAATGTTTCTACAATTGTGGTTACTGGTAATAATAGGGAGTCACATGCATACACAGTATGCATTACCCAGTTATTAGGATCATTGCTATATTTTCCTTTCAGGTAGGAAACCTAAGGATAATCATACTTCCAAACCTCCAACAGCTCTCTTTTATGCCAAATAATGGTTTAAAAGACAAGCTCCCTAAACCATCCATTTTGGCATTAACATTTATTTTAAGGAAAAAAATATTAAAAATACTGTCTTAATATTTATTGATTGTATTTATTTTCATTAGATTTAGACGCATAAGCAATTCTTTCAGGAGAAAAAAGTTGAATATTGTCTTTCTTAGTAAAAATAGTGCAGATGGATATATAATTTTTTGGATATGTTGTTAGCTTTCCTATAATAAGCTTTACAGTAATAACTTAAAATATTAAGAACTAACAGACCTTTTTATAAATCCTTTGACTTCTAAAATTAATTTGACACTCATTTGGGAGCAATACCAACGTGCATATTGTGCTGTAGAGTGTTCATTTTTAAAATCTCACATTTCTTAAATGCCTGTTGTATTCAGAGAGCTGTGTTTGGAAGATACTGAAGTGTTCTTTTTTTCTTCAACAATCCCAGCCCCTTGAATCTCAAGACATTCTGCTTAGTAATCTGCAAGAAGAATCTTCTCAAATCATGTTTGATAATAAACCAAAGTGTAACCCCATTTTTCAGGCAAATTAAGTTTAAAGTCCTCAACCTGTCCATCAAGGTCTTCCATAACTTGGCCCCACCCTGTTTGTCCAGTGTGGATATTGGTCTCCTTTAAGGAGACTCTTGTGTTTCCTCAGTCCTTTCCCAAAGTACCATGCGTTTTCTCCCCTTCATCATGCTGTTCCTGTTACACCCTCTTCTTTAATGACTGCTAGAATGCTTTTCTCTCTCTTTCCAATCCAAGCCTGTCATTCTCGCTCAAGTCTTCCTTTCTGAGAATCTGCCCCACCCACCCACCCACTCCATCTCACTCTTGTCTCTTCTTTATTTGTCTAGAGCTCAGTCGTATCACAGATAAGCCCTTTTTATGTGCTGGTTTTTGGTTCTCAACATGGTTATGTGCAGATGTTCTTTTTGAAAGTAAATGATAGAAGTGACTCTTGTAGGACTGAGTCATACATTGAAAGTTTATGATTTCTACAGGCCTCAGTTGTCCTGGCTTTGAAAGTTTAAAAAATCAGACATTTTAGGCAGTACATATCATTGAGGATTGACAGTCACTGAATTTTCTTGGCTTATGTCAGAAGTACCATGAGATACCCAACATGAAACCTTATATTTGTATTATTAGCACATATCAAAAAATAAGGTGCGAGTGAAAACACAGTAAAAACAATTTCAGATCATGGATCTTTGTAGAGCCTGAGTGTCTACTAATCTAGCCTCAGGAATCTGTATGTTGCTAGGCTTCTAAACTTAAATCAGTCATGATAAAATGACTTAATCAATTAGTGAGCCAGTGGTTTTCAGCCTTGTATGCACATCATGTAGTCACTGGGTGGGGGGTTATAAATACTGCTGCCTGGGCTCCAGCTCCCTAGAGATTCTGATGTAATTAGGTTGGGATGATCATTCTGAGCATAATTTATATTGGCCTTTCTAGGATAGGTTATGGGATAACTTTCTTAGCTTGCAAATTTTATCCAAAGTAACCATGTTTCCAGAATTTTAATGCTATTATTGACTATTATTGGGCTAATAACTAGTTTTCTTGAAACCTTCAGCCTGAACCAAGTGCTAATGATCCCTTAGCACTTTTGCTATAGTGCTTTCAGGTTATGTGGAACTTCTGTGTCTGGGCGTTGTACTCTTTGAGGAAAGGACCCATGTCTTAGTAATCTTTGTATCTCTAGTGCTTATTACAGTGTTTTACTCAAACTTAGGGAATAGATGGCTAACTTAGTGCCATGGGTGGGGGGGAGCGGGGAGGGGGGAGATTAACCTAAACCTTACAGAGTTGACAAAAATATAGTATTCTATGTTTGGAAGTATAGTACCTTTTTCTAAAAAACTTTTTTTTATCTGTTAAAGAATTGCTGTCTGACTGAACTGCCGATATAAAAGGGATAAAAACTATCAGTCCAGAAAACTATTTAATTAAACTGAACTTTGATATCTGTGGAGCAGTGGTTCAGTGTAGCAAGTGGATTCTCTGTGACTAGTGTACTGTGTTTGGACCAGTGTAAGCAGCAAGTGTGATGGTCAGCAAGTTATAACACTACATGTCTTTTCTTGGAAACTAATAGGAGATTAAAAAAGACATCTACCAGTTTTGTATCAGGTTCAGTTTTCCTTGTCTTTCTATAGTTAACACACACAAAAAGACAATGACAGAAGGACAAGTAGCCAGTCTGACCGATACATGCATTAAATTCACAGCTTGTCCCATTATTTTTCAACCCATCTCATGCTTCAGCAGAGGTAAATAATTTACTTCATAATTGTACCCTAAGTAGAAAATGAAGGGAAGAGATGGTCAACACATGGGAAATGAAGGATGATTCTAAAAACAGAAGTTATGGGTCACCTATTTAAAAGAGGGGATGGAAAGTGCTGATATAAATTCCTAATTCTTAATATTAGAGCTTTTGCTGTTTTCAGTATATGCTAGGATAGAAGTGAGGATTAATTGCTTCCATCCGTCTAGTGGTAAGATTATTTTCAGGCTTTCCAACTCAGTCAATTAGGACTCAAATCATCTACTTACTAGACAGCAAGGCCATATCACTATACTCTGGACCTGGTTTTAGCCAGGTTGTCCACCTGAGTTTCTTCATTTACTTTTTCTTTATGGAAATAGGAGCCATAAAACTATAGAACAACATGGTGGAGATCTTTGTCACAGAATGTGGATTACACTGCCTTTTCTATTGAAACTGCACACTGTAAAGGAGTAATAATAATGAAATAGCAGTTGCCATTTCCTGGAAGCTTCCTCTACCAGTCACAACATTAAGCCAGAAGTCCCTAAACTTTATTGTTTCATGGTGTCTCATTAAGTTTTTCACAGCACCCCTAGGCCACAGTTCCGTTGATTAAATAATTAGGTCCAAACGTCAAATATGTCTGTCTTAACTCTAGTAGCCATTTGAAAAAATAAGGCAAGTAAATGGAAAATAATTTATTTTCCTTCAAAGTTATTTACTAATGGGATATGTATGTACCTGTTGAGCATTGAACAGCTTTTCAAACCTTAGACTCAGACTGGACAACTCCACCCTCATTTCCTGTTTCACATTGATTTTTGGAGTGGTACTTGCTTTTTATCACAGCAACTACTGGAAACCCAGCTTTACAAAGATATGATATCATCAAAGGAATGTACTGCAGTCTAAAGTGAAAACTCTGAACTACCTCAAGCTAATAGTTTGGGCAATGCAACATCTGTTGAGTATCTCTGTGTTTCTTTCAATTAAAAATCTCCTGCAGCTCTTGTGGGAGTTCGTTCTCAGCCTACGGTTAAGGGAGATGTGGCATTAGACATCCTTTATTTCATTGAATTCTGTGGGTTGTGCTTTCATCTCCATTTCACAGATGTGAAAACTGAGGCTTGGAGAGATAAAATAACTGCTCTAATGACATAATCTTACCATTTGATTTTTTACTTTAATGATTGTTTGTGTTGCTGTGAGGGTGGTGGTTATTATTTTGGGGTCAGGGAATGAAGAGCAAAAACAAGGGAATGCCAGTAGAAGACTTTAAAGTTAAGAGTGAAATTGGTAGCATTTTCTCATGAGGGAAGTATTAAACTTGCTGTGTTTTTGCCTACAAACTATTAATATATTCAAGAGGGAACATGATTTGATTTAGAGTTAGGTCATTAAAAACATAAAGTTGCTTTGCTGAGCCAAGTTAAATGTCAGGTTCTAAAATTTTGGATAACAAGTGTAGTAGGTGGTGATGACAAGCAGTGTGCATAGTTTTTTTGTATTTTTGTTTTTTTTTTTAATTGCCGAATGCTGACAGCATGATTGCCCTTTAGATAAGTTGCAGTATCCTTTCTCTTTTTAAGAAAAAAATTCAAGTTGAGGGAAGAAGGGACTTTTTATAGTTGACTTTTTCTGCACAGAATGATGAAATTTAGACTTGTTACATATCACTTTGTGTTAGGCTTGCAAAAATTCATTTTCTTTTTGTAAGTAATTTTTGGAATGTTCTATTTGATAGAAAAGAAAGTAAACAGCAACTTAAATATCTATGCTTTAAAAAAAAAAAATTTAACCTAACTTTTCACTCCTGGGCCAGGTAGCAGGATTAGCTTGTTAATGTAGGGCCAAACTAGTAGTTCCTAAGTGCTTTCCTTTCTCTCCACTTAACTTTTCTATGAGAAAATAAAAGGTGAAGCACAGTGTGTCCGTCATTGAACAGTAAAATACCATTCTGTGACTTTACTATATAATTTCAGGTCTACCAGATGTTCTAACTTGTCTTATAAAATTTAACTAGTACAAGACTATAACAGGATTTTTTGCTTCTGACCATGACCAGGAACCCTCTCACTTTACATAACAACAAGGAAACAAATAAAATAAACAGTTTTCAGACATTGAACAATAGGTGGCACGAGACACTGATCCTTGAGGGAAGGGAAACAAAGGAGTGAACCTTAGGATTGGTCTAGCTGATCACTCTGCTTATTACCTTAAGTGCTTCCGGGCTGCAGTAGCAGGGAGATGCACCCAAAGAAAGCCTGGCAGTCTCCCTGAGTTGAGGAGACGGAGTCGGGAATTTGTGGAAGCCAAGGCAATGAGAACTCTCAGGACTAGTACCAAAGAGGAAGCAGCTGCACAGAGAGTTTCAGAGATGTGCAGAGGGTAACGCATGAGATTTCAGCTGAGTACTGATCACTGCTGGTGTGTAAGGAACCTACCCAAGGCAGGGAAAGAACCACCAAAAAGGAGCAGCAGGAAAATTCCTGGACTTCACCCAGGGCTGGGAATAGTTAAGTTGTCTGCAGCCAGAAAGGAGAGAGATTATAGTACTCTGGGAATTGGGTTGAAAACTCAGAAGGGTATATTGCTTCAGTAGTGGGACAGAGTAGCCCTAAACAAAAGGCTTCTATGGTCCTATCTGACAAAGCTTAAAAAGTAAGACCCAAACGGATCAGACTGTTTCCAAATAACCAAATTTCTAAAAAACTGCACTGTATCCTAGATCAAAGTTTAAGAATACAGGAATACAAAATACATATCCATATATCCAGCATTCAACTCTGTATAACAACTTCAAAATGTCTGGCATTCAATTAAAAATTGCCATACATGCAAAGAAACAGGAAAACACACCCCATAATGAGGAGAAAAGTCAATCTGTAGAAACAGATGTTAAAATTAATAACAAGGAGGGGCCCTTGGGTGACTTGGTCAGCTAAGTGTCCGACTCTTGATTTCAGCTCAGGTCATGATCTCAGGGTCATGAGATTGAGCCCCACATTGGGCTCTGCCCTGAACGTGGAATCTGCTTAAAAATCTCTCTCCCTCTCCTTCTTCCCCTCCCAACTGGCTCATGCGCACACTCTCAAAAAAAAAAAAATTAATAAACAAGGACATTATAACAGCTATTCTAAATATACTCCATATGTCCAGGAAGTAGAGGAAAGAGTAAACATGTTAAGGAGAGACATGGGGGCCCCTGGGTGACTCAGTTGGTTGGGCATCTACCTTCTGCTCAGGTGGTTATCCCAGGGTCCTGGGATCGAGCCCTGTGTCAGGCTCTCTGCTCAGCGGGGAGTTTGCTTCTCCCTCTCACTCTCCCTCTGTGTTCTCTCTGTAATCATAAATAAACAAACAAACAAACAAACAAACCTTTAAAAAAAAAAGACATGAAAAGTGTGGAAGACCTAAATCAAATGGAAATAAAAATAACTGAAATGAAAAAAATACACTGATAGGGATTAATAGATTGGACACTGCATAATAAATGATTGGTGAATTTGAAGAAACAATAATTGAAACTACTCAAAATGAAACACAGAGAAAAGACTAAAATCGATAAACAGAGCCATCAGTGGGCTGGGAAAGAACTTCATATGGCCAATATATGTGTGTAGTTGGAATCTTAGAAAGAGGGAGTTGAAGCAAAAAAATATTTGAAGAAATAACAGCTGACAGTTTTCCAAATTTGATGGAAACTATGAATCCACAGATCCCAGAAGCTGAATGAACCCCAAGCAGAAGAAACATGAAGCAAACTACACCCAAATACATTATCAAATTGCTTAAAACCAGTGATACGGAGAGAAATCTTAAAAACAGACCAAGAAAAAAGGACATATGTACTGAAGAAAGAAGACATATGAATAATAATAGAATTTTCTTCAGAAACAATACAAGCCGGTGGACATAGAACAACATCTTGAAAGTACTGAAAGAAGAAGAAAACAAAACTGTACACCTAGGGTTCTGTGCCCAACCACAATTAAAATGATGTAAAGACTTTTTCAGATACCCTATAGCTGAAAAAATGAGCCAATTGTAATGGGTAGCAATTTAAATAGTATTGCTTTTCTTTGCATCTAGTACCAACATTTTCAACAATTCTGAGGTGGTAAAGTCTGAATCAGTGAATTTTATCACTTAGTTACATTTAAACTGTTTTTGAAAGAAACATAAGTAGGGTAGCCTAGTGCATTTGGGGTTAGCTTTGTAATTAGAGTGCCAAAAGGAGATACAGCTTTAAAAATTGAATATTATACTTTTATTGGTGGCAATTTAAATCTGCTTGAGTTTTTTAATGGTTGTAAATAAGAAGTTGTGTTTTATCTTTTTCTACTAAAATAGAGTTTGCAAGGGTAAGCCGTTGTTGTTCCTCTTATTATGTTACATAAGCACGTGTTCACATTGGAGTGCATTTCACAGCCACTGAACTGGTCACATTATTGTGAGTAAATGTGGCATTTGAGGAGATGGATTAGCTTGTTGGTGAATTGGACACTATTTAAGTACTCTTTTAGTTTAGGTTGAAAGATACGCTCTTTAGATTCCTGGATGATTTTGAGATAACTAAGTCAGGAAAGAGAGAGAGAGAGAAAGGGAGGGAAGGAGGAAAAGGAAAGGAAGAAAGGAAAGAAGAAATAAAATACTTCTGATTAAATTACTGGCTTCCATTTTATTATAGTTTTCTTATATAACTTTATATATAAAGTTTGTTTACTTATATAAACTAGCTCTTACCAGTAAATATTTATTATGGGTTGCGTTTCGTTCTGTTCACTAGTAGACCATAGGAAGCTATAGTCTGTTGAGTCCTTATGTAGATAAACAAAGTCTTTTAATCCTATGAACCTTGTGTGAAGTATAGGAAGAATGAATCTTAAAATTAAGTAAATTCCTAGCTAATTGTACAGTAGTGCTCATTAATGGTCTGTCCTTGGTCAACATTGGGTCTATGTCTTTGGCTTATCTTGTTGAATGATTTCATCATTCTCTTGGAGAATGGATGGAAAGTATAGTTACCAGATTTGTAGATGTTGCAAAAGCTGTGTGGGACTGATACAGAGCTGGGTAGAATAATTACTTATTTTGGATGACACAATTGAAATCCAGCTTTTTCCAACTGAGAGAATGGATTGGAACCCACAAAAGGAACATGCACTTCTCCTGCGCTGGATCAAATTGAGCTTTGTGTCTTTCCTGATTCAACTGCTGTGGCTGTAGAGATATCATAGGCAATTTGGATTGGGCTGATGATTAGCAAAATAAGGTAGAAATTACTATCATTTTCTGGGTTTCCATGATACCCCAGCCTGAATGGTGACTACACAGTATGGAAAGGTTGGAATAGATACTAGGTTGATAGTCACATCGATCTCTGCACTATCAAGCCTGCTCTTCCCTCAGGCTTCCTTATCTTAGTGGATTGCAATTCATCCACCTTGTTTAAACCAGAAGTTAAGAATCATCCTCTACACCTCCTTCTCTCCAGTTTCACACATTCACTCTAGTACCATGTCCGGTGTACTCAACCTTCTAATTTCATTGAGAATCCATGCAGTTCACCATTTTAGCTGGTTCTACCACTGTCTAGCCACTGTAGCCCCTTTCATGGACCATTACTATAGCCTCCTTAACTGATCTCCCTGTTTCCACTCCCCTTACCCACTCTCCAGTCTTCTTAAAAACACAATTTAGATCATATTGTTTCCCTGATTAAGACCCTTTCGGGGCGCCTGGGTGGCTCAGTCAGTTAAACGACTGCCTTCGGCTCAGGTCATGATCCTGGAGTCCCGGGATTGAGTCCCACATCAGGCTCCCTGCTCAGCAGGGGGTCTGCTTTTCCCTCTGACCCTCCTCCCTTTCGCGCTCTCTGTCTCTCATTCTCTCTCTCAAATAAATAAATAAAATCTTTAAAAAAAAAAAAAAAAAAGACCCTTTCATGGTTGACCACTGAAGTTAAAATCCAAGCTCTTTAAAATGATCTGCATTAAATCATGGAGTCCCTGCCTCCCTCTTCAGTCTTGACTATTTTGCCTCTTGGTTTCGGTGTTCCAGCCACTTTGGCCTCCTTCTAGTTCCGAATGTACCAAATGATTTCTGATCTCAGAGCCTTCCCATATGCTGTTTCTTCTGCTCAATATTTATTTTAAAAAATTTATTCATGCATGTAGAAAAATACATAAATCATAAATGTAGAATGCGATGAATTATGAGAGTGAACATATCCATGTTACCACTGGCAGGTTGAGAAATAAACATTACTAGCTCTCCAGAAGATTCCCTCACATTCCTCCCCAATTACTCTCTCTGCCATGATTTGCAGAGATAATCACTGCCTGACTTCTTACATCATAGATTAGTTTTATCAAGTTTTTAACTTAACGTAAATGGAATCATTCAATAAGTATTCTGTTGGGTCTGGCTTCTTTCTCTCAGTGTTCTATATGGGAGACTATCCATGTTGTAGCAGGTGGCAGTAGTTTTCATTGTTATGTGGTATTCCGTTGTATGCATATTCCAGTATTCTGTTGACATTTACTTCTAATTCTTTCTGTTACAAATGACACTAGTATGAACATGCTTATACATGTCTTTTGTGCACATATGTACACATTTCTTTTGGATATATTTTTAGGAATGGAATTGCTGGGTCATAGAGTATTTGTATGTTGCCTGGAATGTTTTTACCTCCAGTCTTCATTTAGCTAACTTCCTGTTTATTCTTCAGCTTTCAACTTAAAGGTCACTTCTGCAGGCAGCCCTATCCTAACCATTGCTCTCCCCCCAATAATTTTAAATTAGGTCCTCCTGTTGTAATCTGTCGGAACTCCATCATAGTACTTACTGTCATTTATGATTTTACATGTGCATAGTTATATAATGGCTGTCTTCCTGCTAGAAGTTATTAGGGCACTGACTTTTTTTATTCATAGAACTTTGCCAGGGTCCTGGTACATAGTAAGCATTCAGTAAATACTTGTTACATGAATGAATGAAAAGTTATTATTATTTTGAAATGTTGCCAAGATTGGGATTTGCAGTTTATACAGAACATTAATTTGGATAGTTTAATGACTTTCAGCTGGAATTTTAATTTATTAATTATACAAAGAGAACCTTTTTGTTTTAAAATAGTTTTTCTTTTTATGTATGATAAAATGGAAAGTGGCTTTACTGCCAGGTAGTTATATGATCTTGGATGAATCACCTAAACTCTTAGTTTTTTTCTTTTGAAAATGAGTAGCTTGTTTTGCACAATCTATAGGATCCTCTGGCTAGAGGCTCTCTCGTACTACACCAAAGTGCTACCTGTATGCAAATAAGCTGACCACAAACTGCAGTGCGTGCAACCACAGGCAAATTGTGATTCTAGGAAGAGCATACCAATTTGTAATCTTGTTTTCACATTCTTAATGACTTTCTTTAGTTTGGCCTTCTGTATCAGCTGAGGAAAGACAGTTTGCTGTCCATCTGGAAGGTTGGGGCCAGAGCAGAATGTTCACTTTGGGTAGCAGGACCTTCATTAGGTAGCTTAATTGTTTAGTTTGAATTATTATTATTTTTTAGGATTTTATTTACTTATTTGAGAGAGAGAGGGACAGAGAACAAGTCGGGGAGAGGGAGAAGCAGGCTCCCTGCCAAGCAGGGAGCCCGAAGCGGGGCTCGATATCAGGACCCCTGGGTCATGACCTGAGGGAAGGCAGGTGCCTAACTGACTGAGCCACCCAGGCGCCCCTGTTTAGTTTGATTTATTGTAATTATCAGAGGTTAGAGAAATTTACATTTAAACTTAATCCTCAATACCATTTAAGTTTAAAACAAATGACTTTGTAATCATTGGTTAGCTTAGATAATAAGTTAATTTTGTTTCTTTCTGTTCAGATGGTAGAGTTAGCAATGCAGGTCTGATCACCAGTTTTTCTATGTTTAATAAGCCTCTGTTTTAGAGTCACAATCATGAAAACCAAGAAATAGGTGTATGATTATGTTTTCATCTGACTTTCTAGAGATGATCTTATGCTTCATTATTTGCCTGAAATTCTAATTTGAGAAGAGAAAGTGTAATACCAATAATGCTGAATAATGCCAGTTATGTCAGATGATATAGTGCTTTAAAAGCAAGTCACTCCAGCAAAGGAGGGTGCTGAGTAACATGCTAGAGGACAATTAGTATATTAAATTTTGATCAAGACCGACTGATGTATTTATACTCTTGAGTGTTTTCTGTAGTCTATAAACAGATAATCTCTACAGCTTCTATTTTCATTACTTCCTGTCGCTTCAGTAGGAAACATAGGTTAGGCCTACTCTCAGTCATGAATTTGTTCAGTTAAAAGAACTTTGAAAGCACAGAGCTAAAATACTGGGTGACCTAAGTCATCTGAATTAAGGTGTTGGATGTCACTACCTCATGGCTTAGTGTCGTTTTCAGTATTTCTCAACCTCTTCTGTGATGAGCCGGGGCCAGTTTGTAATTCTCCAAGGCTGTTTTCAACAGAGGAGGATACTAACGCTTAGTGATTTACGATGAATGTGAGGAAAACATTCATGGCAGAGTACAGCAATATTTCCCTTTCCTGAGGTCTCCATTCTGGAATCACCGAGTCTTCCTTCCCAATTTATCATTTGATGATTATATGATGGCCTTAGAGTGGGCTGTGGGGTCATCCTTTTTTTTTTTTTTTTTAAGATTTTATTTATTTATTTGAGAGAACGAGAGAGAGAGAGAGAGAGAGAAAGAGTGTGCATGTGAGTGGGGGGCGGTGCCGAGGGAGAAGGAGAGAGAGAATCTCAAGCAGCCTCCACACTGAGCACAGAGCCCGACACAGGGCTCGATCCCACAACCCTGAGATCATGACCTGAGCCGAAATCAAGAGTCGGATGCTTAACCGCCACCCAGGTGCGCACTGTGGGGTCATTCTAAAGGCAGTAGGATTTACTGCTTCCCTTCAAATTATGAAAGTCCGGATGCCCATTGAGCTTTTGACTAGTATACCTCTGGTCTAGGGTAATTGAAGGAAAGTACCTTTCAGGTTACTTAGAATTCCAGTAGCCTCTGCTCTCACTGACTGTCCAGTTATTTTGTCTTCTCTTCTTTCTGAACTTACCCGGCATGCCAAAGAATGGTGTCAGAATAAATTTGTTTTTATCATTTGATTTTGGGAAGTATCAAATGTGCATCAAAGAAGGGAGAGTAGTGTCATTGACTCCATTTATCTGTCACCCAGCCTCACTGATTATCAACTCATGGACACTTGTATTTATCTACATCCCTATCCACTAGTTCCCCTCCCCATTTATTTTAAAGTAAATCTCAGATATCATGTAATTTCATCCATAAATATTTTTATGAGAGTAAATGTTTATGGTACATATTTTATTTTGCTTTAAATTCTATTCTGTGACCTTATTCATATTCTCATATTCACATATTCACTAGGATTAGAATCAGAGGACCTTCAGATTATCAGTTCTACGGATGTGTGGATATGTTTAAACATGTAATGGTAGATTTATGCTTAAGATAGCTCTGTGTTGGGCACCTGGGTGGCTCAGTCGGTTAAATGTCTGCCTTCAGCTCAGGTCGTGATCCCAGGGTCCTGGGATTGAGCCCCACATTGGGCTCCCTGCTCAGTGGGGAGTCTGCTTCTCCTTCTGTCCCTCCCCCAGTGCTTGTGCTCACTCTCTGTCACTATCTCAAATAAATAAATAATTCTTAAAAAGAAAAGATAGCTCTGTTCTCAAGAGCTGCATGTTCACATTAGATGGAAAATAAAGAAAAAATAGAAGGCATGAGTGAGTTGTAGCATTGGGTGTGACAAGGGAAGAAGAGCTTTTCTCTTTAAAATAAGCCCTTGAGGAAGTTAGGTACTCTTGACCCCTGATGTGTTAGAGCAGTAACTCCAGGAGTCGGGCTCTGCCTTAGTTTACATGTTGAACAGGTGAGCCAAAGAGGTGCAGGCCTCCTTACCTGAGCTGAACTGCTAAAGGTCTGGATGGTGGTTAGAAATCAGTAACTTGTAAAAAAAAAGAAAAGTCTGTTTTTCCTAGCATCTTGTTTACTTAAGAACATCAACATGAGCAGGAGAAAAAAAAATACAGAGCAGGCTGTTCCCCTCATTGAAAGCCCAATAGATACCTTGAAAGACAGCCCTGGCGAGGAGTAATCTGAACTTCCGTATCACCATATCCCCTGAACTCTCGTGTCTTCTCATTCTTTCACTCTGTTTTCCTCGGGTCTCTCTATACATCCTACCATTGTATAAACTCCACCAGTTTAAGCCCTGGTTAGAAATCATTTAACAAGGCCTGTCTTCCCCACCCCTACCTTTCCACTCCCACCCTCACTCCACCAGAGGTGTCCACCATAGATAGACATCACATTTGAAAATTTCCAGATGTTGGGGCACCTGGGTGGCTCAGTCGTTAAGCGTCTGCCTTCGGCTCAGGTCATGATCCCAGGGTCCTGGGATTGAGCCCCGCATTGGGCTCCCTGCTCAGTGGGAAACCTGCTTCTCCTTCTCCCACTCCCCCTGCTTATGTTGTCTCTCACTGTGTCTCTTTCTGTCAAATAAATAAATAAAAATCTTTGAAAATTTCCAGATGTCACTGTGAGGAATTGTTAAATTTCAGAGTATTCAGATGCTATTGGTGGTAAGGTTAAATGTTTATCTTTTTATGTATTATTTTAAAACTCACAAAACATTCCCTTTTGTGCTACAGCCTCTCAAATTTTTTTGTCTATTAGATGAATACTTAATAGTCATCGTGTTCAGTGGCTCTGGTTAAGTTGGTATTGTGTTGAGATAAAAAGAAATGAGGGGCACCTGGGTGGGTCAGTCAGTTAAGTGTCCAACTCTTGATTTTGGCTCAGGTCATGGTCTCAGGGTTGTGAGATGGAGCTCTGTGTTGGGCTCCCCGCTCAGCGGGGTTTCTGCTTGGGATTCTCTCCTTTTCTCTCTCCCTCTGCTCCTCCCCCAGCCCACTTGTGCACACACGTGCATGCAGTGCGCTCTCTCTCAAATAAATAAATAAATCTTTGAAAAAAAAGAAATGAGACAATTTCTGTTGCTGTTCGTATACAAGTGAATGAGGTATAAAATAATGAGAAAAAAGATCTACTTCCAGCATGATCAGGGAGAACATCAGGAAGGAAGAGGCATTTTAGTTAGGTATTGAAGGATGGGTGATATTTGGAAACACAAAAATGATAAAGTGTGTTCCAGATGGAAAGAACACTGTGAACAGAGGGAGAGGGAAAACAATGTGGAGCACACAGAAGGAGCCACCCATTATTCATTTTTTACTCATTTTGGCTGCAGTATAGGATGCAAGGGGAAAGTATTAGGGAAAAGCAAAGATGGGGATGAGTGAGTGAACAATCTGTACATTCTGTGTTTTATCTAAAGGTTATACACATTATTTTAAAGTAGTATGACTTTTTTATTTTAAATAATCTCTTTATAGTGGAAGATTCCCAGATTCTTTTCTTTTCTTTTCTTTTTTTTTTTTTTGTTTTATTTATTTATTCATGAGAGTCAGAGAGAGAGAGAGAGAAGCAGAGGGAGAAACAGGCTCCCAAGGAGCAGGGAGCCCGATGTGGGACTCGATCCCAGGACCCTGGGATTATGACCTGAGCCGAAGGCAGACCCTTAACCATCTGAGCCACCCAGGTGTCCCCCCAGGTTATTTTCTAGAATTAAAAATTACCAGAGAAATAGGACAATAATTTAATTAAGTCTCTCCCTCTTACATCATATATTTCTCTGTATTTCATGGAGTTTCATAGAATAAGAGACTCTTTTCCCCATTAAACAAATGTATGGGGAGGGGATAACATGGTATAAGAGTTTATCTTAGTGCTATGTAGAGATAAAAGCTTCCGAATTTATTATTTTCCCTTCCCTTTAGCACACTTTTATCTAAGAATAGGCACTTTAGTTTTAGTCTAAATTGTATGCTTGTGTGTTCGTCCTGTTTCCTGAGTCTTAGAATATAATATAAAAGTGTAAGTAAGCAGCATGACATTTGTTGGCATGTCCGAATCAGATGACAGTTTCTCGGATGGGTCTTCATGGGGCCTGAGAGACATGACATACCCGTATATTTGGAGCATAGCCAGTGAGAAGATAATTATTATATAGTGTTAGGAGAGAGACCGATGTGTCGCATGGTAATTCCAGTTATAACAGGACTCTTTTCTTCTTAAGGGGAGGTTATGGCTTAACATTAAAAACACATTGTCTTTTTAACCTTCTAAATAATGGTTGCTGCTGAAACTGAAACATCTAGTAATATCTGTATTACTATATTAGTGATGGCATTTAAATGCATAGAGCATGTAACCTCTAAAACTCTAATAATTTGCCTGGCAGCCATGCCTTCTGTCATCAGAGTTGTAACAAGTCTTTAATAACGTTTGCTTTAATGTACACATGGTACTCTTAATGAGGCAGTACTCTTTAGGGACAGGCAATCCTGATTTACTTTACAAAATACAATTACAGTTAATGTGACATTTTATATTTGTGTCACTTGTCATTTAATGTTAAGAGTAACTGTTATTTAAGCATATGGTGTAATAAGGAGAAGAAGAACTCTAAGAATGCAGAATGAAATACAAATCCCCACACCTTTAATGGCTTGGTGAAATCTTACTCCCTAATTTCATATGGGGTGCTTTGATAAAGGTAAAGGCCCACACTTAATAATGAGCATGCTAGAAAATTATGACAGTATCAGCTAATTGAGTGATTAATTGAGCAATTAGTTTTAGCCTGTTCTGCCAGCTATCAGAGCACAACTCATTCCAAGGCAGAAGTGGGTTAACTAGGAAGAAGGCTTATGAGTAGATGGTCTGAAAAGAGGTGAAGCAGGCAGGGAAGATGAGATGGTCTGTAGAACCCCAGAGAAGAGCTCAGGGAAAAGGAAAAGCTCTCTAATACAAAGTACTAAAGTAGTGTTAGACAAAGCAGTAGGCTGAGAAGATAGCCCTTTTGTTGGCCATAAAGATTGACAGGAAGTGGGAAGACGGTAAGGATCTAATAATATGCTTTTCTTTTTTTTAAGATTTTATGCATTTATTTGAGAGAGCGAGCGAGCACTAGCTAGAGGGGAGGGGCGGAGGGAGAAGGAGAAGCAGACTCCTCACTGAACAGGTTGCTCAATGGAGCTCCACTCAGGGCTTGATCCCAGGACCCTGAGATCCTCACCTGAGCCAAAGGCAGATGCTTAACCTACTGAGGCACCCTGGGGCCCCATAAGATGCTTTTCTAATGTGGAACACACATTATTGCCAAAATGTACTATAATTCTATATAGTAGATGAATGAGGAAAGGAGAGAGGGGATAGGGAGCAAGAGAATAGGGTAAATAAGGAGTGAACTAGTCAGCCAAGAGGTGAGTTGGAGGTGTGGGATGGAGAGTGGAAAGGGAGAACAGTAGAGAAGGAAAGAAATAGAAGAGAAAGGACAAAATGAGAAAGAGGATCATACCTTTCTGGATTTGTAGACTTTAGAATTATTTGGAATTGTCCATTGAGATACTAGCTGTGGCTTATATTTCTTTGGACTTTTTTGGTCAAATTTTTAGTAAGTATATTTGCTAAGAACTAGGAAGAGTTTTCCCTTAAAGTTTCAGGATTTGTTTTTGTTTTTCAATAGAGCAACCACAACAGCCTGACCTAGGGGTATTATTCTGTGGGTTATATTCATCAGCAAGATAACATTAACTTTATAGCAGAAGAAATGAATCAAGACAAAGGCCAAACTGAAGATTTCCGTTCCTATGCTAAACTGTGTCGTCAAATGTTGCCATTAGCTTTTATCATTTCAACATTTGTCATCTTCTGTTTCAAGCACTATTCTAAATGTCAGGGATAAAAGGATGCATAGGACAATGTTCCTGCCTTCAAGGATCGGCTGGTTAATGAGAAAGACAAGTGATGGGACTATATAAAATGTTTTGGCAACATGAAGAGGGAACTCTGAAAGAACTGTGCCTGTAGAGGTAAAGAAAGGTTTCCAGAAAGTGACCTTGTGCGATGTTTGTATAAGGTGAAGGTTAGGTGGAGCCTTGCAGGCAGAAGGCTAGATTGCTGCGCAGAGGTGTGGGGGTGTAAAAGAGTGTGTTTGGGCAATTAGGGGCAGTTTAATGTGATGAGAGCATAGAATGCAGGGGGTGGGAGGGAGAAGGGAGTAATGAAAAATGAAGCAGAAAGAGGAGGTTGAGGCCAGATTCTGAAAGATTGCTGACAAAGGAGTTGGATGCTGTTCACTAGGGGTGTGATAAGCCAGCATAGTGCTGGTAGTAGAGATGGGCAAACAGATCAGTGGGACAGAGAAGAAGATTCAAAAACAACCTCCAAAACATATGAGTATTATTCAAGGCAGTACTTCAGATCATTGGGAGAGGCTGGATTAATTCATCAATGGTGCTGGAACAATTTGTTGACTCTTTGAGAAGGACAATTAAGTTACTAGTTGAGAAGATATTTTATGCGATACATTTATGTTAAGAATATCAGATTTAGGGGCGCCTGGGTGGCTCAGTCGTTACGCGTCTGCCTTCGGCTCAGGTCATGATCCCAGGGTCCTGGGATCGAGCCCCGCATCGGGCTCCCTACTCCACGGGAAGCCTGCTTCTCCCTCTCCCTCTCCCCCTGCTTGTGTTCCCCCTCTCGCTGTGTCTCTCTGTCAAATAAATAAATAAAATCTTTAAAAAAAAAAAAAAAGTACCAGATTTAGGGGCACCCAGGTGGCTCAGTTGGTTGAGTGTCCAACTCTTGATCTCAGCTCAGGTCTTGATCTCGGGGTCCATACCCAGTGTGGAGCCTACTGAAAAAAAAAAGTGTCAGATATTTAGCAGCTTTTGTTTGAGACTCTGGCTTTATAATAGAATCTGATGTTTCAGGCCATTTTTCTTACCCTGAATATTTTCTTTTGTAGCATCTGCAGAAAAAGAGGCAATCAAGGGTACATACTCCAAAGTACTGGATGCATATGGACTCTTAGGTGTTTTACGATTAAATCTTGGTAAGTTTATTATTCAATATAATTAATCTTTTTTCATTTCAGTTTTTTTAATACTAAGGATTTGAGAGAGAGACTGCTTATATATCATTTCATACTACACATTTGGGCTAAAAGCATGGTAACATCTTTTAAACCCTAATTCTGCTAATCTTGGGAAAATGTTGTTTGAAAAGGCATGCTACATACTCAGGCTTTTGTGATTTTAAGTTCCAGATACATTGTGCTATTTAAACATTTTAAGATCGGTATCAGTTGTCAAAGGAGAAAATCAGGGTATTGCCCTTTTTTTGTTTGTTTTGTTTTGTTTTGTTTCAGTGCTTTAGGGAAAGACGCCTTAGTGAGAACCACACCGATTGCTCTGGTTTATAGTGGAAAGGACATCTGCTTTGAATTTAAAAGGTCTCAGCTTGAGTCTGTCTCTGCCACTTACTGTCACCATGGGCTGCAGAGTATCCTTTTTGATTACTAGTTTGTCTGTAACAGCGTGACTGCAAGTGTGGCCCAAGGCCTGGTACCAGTCCGTGAACCATTTTGTTAGTGGTCTGTGATGAGATTAGGAGCTTACACCATCATGCAAATCAGCACATGGCTTCCACCACTGATAAAGTCTTACTATGAAAAACAAAGTCAGCTAAACTAAACAGTGAATTTAGTGAGGTAGTTGCTTTCCATTCTGAAACAAGCACCTTTCTCACTGTGACAGCTCATGTGCCATACTTTGAGGAGGGCGAGTGTGTAAAGTGGAGATTTGTCATTTGTTATGAATCTAGCACATGTAAAAAGCACTGTGCCTAGGTGCTTACCTAATACTGTCTCAGGGAACCTTCACAGTCCAGTGAGATTTATTTAAATCCTGGCTTATGAAGGTGCGTATCTCAGGTTGGTTATGTTACCACACTGAAGTTGGTCTAGATAATGACTGGTGGAGCCAAGATTCGGGCCACATCTGCCTGCTCAGAGCCCATTGTCAAAGTACACCACTGCTGAATTTTCGCCTTCATGCTAATTTCATAGGATTTTTGTCAAAATTCGTGAAAAATCTCTGGAAGTTTTTGTAAACCAAGTTGCTTTATAAATTGTTAGCAGGGACTTTCTGTTCATGTGTCAGCGCGGCAGCTCACATTTATATTTTTTCCCAGTTTTTTTTCAGCTGTGCTATTTACAAAGAACTCTCACATGTATTGTCTTATCTGGATTTCCTGAGAATTATAAAAGACAGTTGGGGAAGATAACATATTTTTTTCTACTTGATAAATTTTGTATATCCTCAGATTTAGTAGAGGAACAGTTTCATCAATGTGAGGTATTCTGTTAACGTTTAAATGCTTCATTATACTAAATGTGTTTAAGCAAGGATTTTTTTTCAACTTTTGCCAAAATCCAGTTGTAAATATAAACATGTCCGTGGCAGTTTAAAATAACCATGTTGTCAGATTTAAAAAGTTGGAGACATGACAAGAAAGTTGGAAGAAACTTTGAATAATTTGAAAAATATTGGGACTTTTCATCCAATTAATTCTTTGGTTTTTGCAGGTGATACCATGTTACATTACCTGGTCTTAGTCACCGGATGTATGTCTGTTGGAAAGATTCAAGAATCTGAAGTTTTCCGAGTTACTTCCACTGAATTTATATCACTACGAATTGATTCTTCAGATGAGGATCGCATTTCAGAAGTGCGAAAAGTTTTGAATTCAGGAAACTTTTATTTTGCATGGTCTGCATCTGGAATCAGTTTAGATCTGAGTCTTAATGCACATCGCAGCATGCAAGAACACACAACTGATAATAGATTTTTCTGGTGAGTTTGTGTTAACGTTTTTTCCCTTTGTTATCATGTGCTTGCCGTGCAATAGTTTGATTTGGGGTATAGCGTGTTCATCAGTTATTTCCAGAGGTGGCAGGGATGGGCATTGCTGATTGAGCACACCACTCTTTCCTGCTCCAGAATCCTCAGCAGAGCATAGCAGATATCCAATGTCAGCTTATTGAAGTTCTCATGTGATGTGAAATCCATTTACTCTCCTTGATCTAGACTGACCTTTCATTTCTGAAATATATTTAAGATACTTATTTTAAAATTAAGACTGAATTAGTTATAATCAAATTGTGTTACTCATATTTACTGTTCTTAGTTTTGAGATCTTGTCTCTGGCAGTACTGTTTTTCTAAGACAACATTGCCTTATTATTTTTAATTTAAGGGTTATAGGCGGATAATCTTGATTCAAGAGCAATAGGCTGTGAAGAAGTGGCATACTAGGATAAAGTTTAGTACTATAATAAAGTAAGACTTAAGTAGGTAACTAATATATTTCACCATCATGCATAAATGTGCTATACTATAAGTGTGCACAAAGGGTAAGCATATGTGACTATAATTAGTACTGCTTTATTGGAGCTGACCAGATTTCTAGTATACTGCTTCTCTTGTCCACAGCCAGCATTGCTGTTGACTTTTTTCCTTAACGTCACGTAGCAATTTTATTTCTTTATGTTTCCATGTTATAGGCCAAAGTCCAGGACTCTCTGCTCTTGGGTCTCCCTTAGTAGGTCAGATTCAAGGTGTTCCTCCTGTATATTTTCTTTCCCTCCCCCTTGCACCATCTACCTATGGTCCTTGAGTAGCACGTTCAGTCTGACCCATCTGCCCTGGGTGTCTGAGGGCTCAAAATCAACAACAACTCTAGGATAAGAAACTAATTTTAGAGGAAACTTTGTAGCTAACATGGAAGTTTTTTGGCCCAGCATAGTGGCATGGAGGAGAAACAAGAGTAGAATGAAAAAAAAATTCTAGTGCACCGTAAACAGAGACTTGGAGCCTGACAAAGGAGGAGATGATGGAGGTGTGGGGAAGGAAGGGTTAATAGGACAGATGAGAGGGCACAGAGTCCCGGCTGCTCATGTCAGCCCCACACTTTTTCTGACAGAAGAGACATCAAAATCCCTGAAAAGTTAAGGTGGTACAGCTGAGCTGGGCAGCTGTCCTTACTTTTTTTCTCCCCCACCCTGGACATTCTTAGCCCAAATTCCTTAGATTAAGAGATAAACATTTTCCTGCAGTAATTAAGAAGTTTAAGCAGGTGCGGATGCATTGGCTCAATGATCAGCAATTAAGCACATTTCTAAGTTTAACCAGTAGGAATTATTTATTTATTTATTTCAATTAAGGGTGGGGGTGGCAACAAGTTTAGATAACAGATTGAGGGAGTTCATCTAGTAGGAGACAGGTTGAACACAAAGGGGACTAAAACACCAAAAATAAGTTTTGGTAATTTTACACTTTCTACAATTTTGCTAAGGATTGGCATTCTTGAGCTTCACTTTGCATAGAAAAATGAAAGCTTTATGAATTTATTATGCATTCTCTTGTAGCTTAGTAGAAATATTTTCCAGGATACAGCCAAGTAAGTTTTGTTGCCAGAGTCACAAACACCTATCACAAAAACCCAAGTCATTTTATTCCACTCGAGATTTGGAGCTGCTGCCAGTTGAGAGTTGTTTATAAATTTAAATGGAATTAAAACAGCAACACATTGACAGCAAAGAAAAATGAAAACTGATGGCAGAGGGGGAAACTACCTGAACAAATGCATAGCATCCCACTTGTTTTTACATGGGGACAAGTAGGTTGTTTATACCTCTGCCATGACCTGGGACTCGCTGTGATGTCTGGACATACTGGGTCAGTTTGAACTTCACCTCCGATCAACGTGGGTAATAGTAGAGTATGGAAGCTCAAGTCGTATTTTGAAAATCCATAGTGGCTGTTGGATTCAGTGTTAGTCCAGAAATAATCTCACCGCTCATTTACATTATGCTTTCTGGCATGGATGGTTTACCAGAACTGCAATGACCACCATCTGTTGTTATCTCTACTGCAGCCTATACCTTGTCGGGGGGAAGGGCTGGGCAACTGCTGGTCTAGCAGCAGTGCTGTGCATTAGTGACTAAGACAGCAAGATACTGGAGAGTACTTAAGAGAAAATTTCTGCTTAAAACAGAAGAGTTTTAAAACTCAAAGAACCAAGCTTCAATATTATAGAAAATTCACTTTTATAACACTTTGTTTTTTTTTTTTTTTTGGTAACACTTTGTTATCTGAAAAGACAAGCCAGAAAGTTTTTCTGCACAATATATTTTCCTTGGTGATAAGTTGGTTGGGAGATTTCCACATGCTTTCTTTGGAGGACTAAGGTTCCAGTCGAGAGCCCAGAAGAGGCAGTCAGCAGGAGGAGAAGGTGGCCAACCCAGCAGGACTCTCGCCCCTATCCCTGCTTTAGCCATAGCGACTCTGCTTTGATGCGTTTCCTAATCACTGGGCTTCTGGGTGTTTATTTGAGTAAAACTTTTTACTCCAAAAAAGTTTGGAAACCAGACCCCCTTGTTACCTAGAATGCTACTCTATTCGGAGTAATGGAAAACTCTAGACATGTATTAATATGGTAGCTACTAGTTCAATTGGCTATTTAAATTAAAATTAATTAAAACAGAGCCTCATTAAAGTGGAGCATTAAGAGTAGAGCTTTATAAGGTGGGGTGGGGATATGTGTATGAAATCCTTTTTTTGGAAAAGTTAGGTTATGTATACATTGTATTAAAAGACAACAGAATGGGGCATAGATACTAAAAACATAAAAGATATGCTTCTTTTCTAGAGACCATAGGTCCTATGCCAAAAGATCACATTTTATAGCCTTCTCTTCTGATTCCTAGCATAGTAAATGTAAATGAATTGATTTATTTGTAGGGCCTTTTAATTGAATAGCATTAAATTAATGTTTCAGGAGCACTGTTTGAAAACTGATGCTGTGTTGTCTGGTACTCAGTAAGCTAATGAGTTATTTTTTTTCTGTTAGGAATCAGTCTTTGCACTTGCATCTCAAGCACTATGGTGTGAATTGTGATGACTGGTTATTACGCCTCATGTGTGGGGGAGTAGAAATCAGAACAATTTATGCTGCTCATAAGCAGGCAAAGGCTTGCCTCATTTCCAGACTCAGCTGTGAACGAGCTGGGACCAGGTTTAATGTCCGGGGAACAAATGATGATGGTCACGTCGCTAATTTTGTAGAAACAGAACAGGTATATAGTGTTTTATATTGCTTAATTCGTGTATTAGATAAGAGGCCCAGAAAATAACAGAACCACAGATTTCGATTTGATTCAGAACTCCTTTTCACATCTGTAATGTTATTTTGTGGTTGTTCCTGGCTACTTGCCTTAAGGAAGGCTTCCCTGAAACAGACTTATTTATAAACAAACTTAGGTATGGCTCTTCAAATGAGTAACAAGATTTTTTACCAATTAGCATGACGTTGTCAGTGCTGTACATTTTGGTATTGAATTTAAAAATCCTCAGTTATAGAGCTAGACAACTTAATAAAAGTGGGGTTTTTGTGAAATTAAATCAAACTCATCTAAAATTAAGTTATGGCCTTTGCAATCAGAGAAAGACAAATACCATATGATTTCACTCATATGTGGAATTTAAGAAACAAAACGAACAAAGAAAAAAAGAGACAAAAAAAAAGACTCCTAAATACAGAGAATAAACAGGTGGTTGCCAGAGGGGAAGTGGATGGGGGAATGGATAAAATAGATAAAGGGGAATAAGAGTACACTTATCTTGATGAGCACTGAAAAATGTAGAGAATTGTTGAATCATTATATTGTACACCTGGAACTAATATACCACTGTGTGTTAATTATACTTGAATTTTTAAAAAAATTATGACATTTTTTGGCTCTGAAACTATATAAATGAAATTCAGGCCATGCCCCCAGCCCAACTCAGTTCTTCAAATTAGTTTTTGAAAAATATAAAAAAGCTAAAGAAAAAAATATAAAGGTATTTGTGTAAAATATTGAGATTTAGAAGGCATTCTTTTTTAAAAGTTGTGACTCATATGCTTATGTTTTTACTATTTTTTTGGTTAATATACAGAAAAACTCACTAATTAAAAGAAAGTCAAACTTACTTAGTTGCCTCTTCCGGATATTTTGTTAGGACAATTATATGGGAGAGACTGGTCATAAGGTAAAACTAGCAGGCAACAGATGTTAGTAAATTTATCTTTGTCATTTAAAGGTAATAACTTTATGGAAATATTTTATATATGATTTTTCTCTGTAGGTTGTGTACTTAGATGACTCTGTTTCTTCTTTCATACAAATCCGGGGATCTGTTCCATTGTTCTGGGAGCAACCAGGATTGCAGGTATCTGTGTAACATTTTTTGTCTTGTGTTTTCTCTTGAATATTTTCCATATTTTTTAAACTTTCAGGATAGTTTATTAGTTCATTGGATAGTTCTGTTACTCAGTTTAGTAATATTAGCTAGATTCACAAATGAGGATCTAAATACAAGAGTTCGTGGAATTGCCTTAGATATTTTTCATTTAATGTTCTTTCACATGTCCATAGAAATTCAACTGCAGTATTTAATATTAAAATTTTAATGTTTCCATAGCACTTGATATTCATTGTTTCATATTTACTATCTCAGTATCTTAATATATAACAATTTAGCCTCTTTAGGTAGAAGAATGTAGTAGTTTAAAAAAAAAAAGGCTTCAGGAACCAGACTTTTCAGTTTGGATCCTTACTCTGCCACTACTAGCTCTGTGATCTTGGGCCAGTGGTTTAACCCCTCTGTGTCTCAATTTGCTTATCTATAAAATGGGAATAATAATATTAGTAGTTCCTGTTCATAGCATTGTAAAGATAAAATGAAAAGTACTAAGACCAATGCCTTGTACCCACGGGCAACACTGTGTAAGGGTTAGCTTTTGTTGTTATCGATAATACATCTGCTACTGAAATTTTACTTTATAATTTTTAGTGACCTGTCATCTTTAATATGTTCTCTGGTTTGCTTTCTGATTTTTTTTTTTTTACTTTGTTGATATAAACATCTAATCTTTAAGATATAAGTTTTTTTCATGTAAGTTCATAATATTAGATTGCTCATAATAGCGTGATTTTGCATTTTTTTATTCAAAAATCTTTAGTCCCTAAAGTATATGTTATTTTCATCTTAGACTTCTAGTATGTATTGTCTAGTATGTATTGCCTTAGCCTATAATACTGAGAAAATGGACAGAAAAAAATCTTGCCTCCTTTTAGTTCACAGCTGGATCTCTTACATTTTAGTATGGCTGTTGTGGAGAAAGATTGCAGACCACTTGAACCTTTGCAATACTGCAGTTTATGTAAGACAGGCCAAGAATTAACAAGGATTAAAAGCAGTTACAATTCCTGGGTTCTTGTCAATAATTTTGACTTATGCAGGCTTTCTCTTTGGCACGGAACGGAAACTTAAAGCAGATATAGCTCTCCCCAAGTCTCTTTTGGGAAATAATCCCAACCCTAGTCCACTTCTCCTAAGCCTTTGTGATCGGAGAAAGGTGTTTGGAATATTTGTTTTAAGAACATTTCGAAAGCCTTGTTTTGATGCAAGGTAAATGCTTTTGCTTTAGAGACAGGGGAGTATAAGAAATGGTAATAACCTATTTATGGACCCTCTGTTAGCTGCTCTCTGTGATACTTTATTAGAAGCTCAGAATTATAGTGTTTGATTATTCAATATGATAGGATCTTGAGTAGTTACATTAAGTGATCCTCCTTGGGTGAGGCTACGCACCTCCCTCCAGCTGTGTTCTGTGGCTGGCCCACATAGTCTGTCTTGCCGTATTGTTTAAGGGCTGAAAGCTACGGATTTTAAAATCACGCATTTCTTGATAAAGATAGTAATTTTTAAGACGTTGAGACAGTCCAACAATTCTGCTAAATTTTCATGGAGCTGGCCTATTGTTGTCATTGGTTAAGGACTAAGTGGTTCTCAATTATTTAGCTTAGTAGTTTTTAAAGTCAGCCTTTTTTTGAATAGGAATGGATTAGTTTCATAAGTATCTTTTACAGAAAAACATTTTCCCCATCATTCTAAGAATAGGTAATAGAGGAATGAAAATATTTTATCAATTTTTAAAAACTGAAAAATACTCATTTTTAAAAATACAAAATACCAAGTCCCTAAATTTATTTTCCCTTAGAAGACAAACAAGGGCTTTTGACAGAGAGTGGTTGAAAATAATTGTTAGGTATCCTTTGTATTCTCAGGACTAGAATTAATTTTAGTGTTATTGATGTTAGTGTTACCTAGCAAGATGTCCTACTTCAGAAGGCATGGACAGAGAATCCTTAGGAGTTGTCCCTTCACTTGCCTCTTATCCTCCACAGTTAATTCCTCTGAGGTTTTTTTAATTGTAAGGTTTTGAAGGAATCCTCTGAGGTGATTTTAAAATACAGATTCATGGCCTCAACTTCACATCAGCTGAAAGAGAATCTCTTGGAATGAGACCAGAAATCTGTATTTTTAACCCAATTCCCTACCATTCACATTTGAGAACTTCTGTGTACCTGATGCTATCCCATTGACCTTGAAGCATCTCCATCCCTGTCTGCTCCAAGAGCCAATCCTGAACCAGCAAAGGTAGCCCTGTGACACTTAGCCCAGCATTCTCCTAGGCACTGGGACTCTCCCTTGCTTTCAGTTTCCCACTCCTATCATCCCAGTTAGAGTCTTCCTCATTTATTCTTGCCCGGAAGACTCTCACAGTTTTCTAACTGGTCTCCTCCCAGCTTTCTGGCAGTTCTTCTCACTTTTGAAATACTGTGCTCATCAGATCTATAAGGTGCCCTTTTCTTCGCTATCTACTTTCCTCTGCCTATCCAACTTCATGCCTTGCTGTCTTCTAACAAGTATCCTCTGCTCCCCAAATTAAAGTTTGCCATCCTTCAATATAGCCCACTCAGATCTCCTTGAATGGATTCAGTCCCTCCTCCACACTGATCTCTTCATTAAATACTTAAGTTCTTCCAATGTATATTATTCTATACTGGGTATATAGTATTGTATACCATGAGAAATTCAAAGATAATACTGATGCCTCAGAGAGAGCTTACAATCTGTTTGGGGGGTCAGGCCTTTTACGGAAGAGGTAAATGTCAATATGAATTAGTTTGAGGAATTACTAGGAGTTGTCATAAGGTGCTACCCAGGTAAAGAATGATACTTTAAGTGGTGGCAACTCATTCATTTTAACATTTACAATTTATACTATTACTCTGACATTATGTTATAGCTTATATTAGCCTTAACAGATGGTAAGCATTATCAGATCTATGTCTAGTATAGTGTTGCATACTCAATTTTTGGTTGAAGTTTTAGAAATATGTAAACATGAAGCAATAGTACTGATGGAAAATGATGTTCCATACCACCCAGTTAAATGGTTTTTAAGAGATATCTTTGGTACAACTTTTTAAAAAATTGGATAAATTTATGGTTATTTAAAGCTTTAAAACTTTCTGGAGTACTACTTTTATCACAATTAATATAAGAGCTCTTTTATTATAGAATTTTTTTTAGGCAGTTGTACTAAAACCTAATTGAGTAATAAAACCAGTCTAGTTTAGGGGTGCCTGGGTGGCTCAGTTGGTTAAGCGACTGCCTTCGGCTCAGGTCATGATCCTGGAGTCCCAGGATCAAGTCCCGCATCGGGCTCCCTGCTTGGCAGGGAGTCTGCTTCTCCCTCTGACCCTCCCCCTCTCATGCTCTCTCTCTCTCTTTCTCGCTCTCAAATAAATAAATAAAATCTTTAAAAAAAAAAAAAAAACCAGTCTAGTTTAACCAATATGTTACTAGAAGAGTTATGATGTATAGCTAGTTGTGTGTCAAAGACCAGCGTGCTGGGGGACAACCACAGCCACTGCTTGAAAAACAGAACTTGTATTTTTTTTTACCTTCTTGACAGTTGGCAGTACTGTTCAATATAAATATTAATCAGTAGAAAAATGCTAAGTCTTGGACTTTCATAGAGGTATAGGCAATTACCTGAGACTACTCCAAAGAAAAGGTATTGACTTCTGCTGAGTTTTCTTCAGTCTAAAATGCTTAATGCCCTGGGGTATACATCTATCAAATTTTAAAATTCTATAAAGATTATTAAGCACCATAAAATAAAATTGAATATAGGTGTGGCATTCAGCAAATCAATTTCTTGTTGAAAAGAAAAAACATTAAAGAGAAAATACTGATTATTAGGAGAGTTACTAGATTGTCTCGCTTATCCAGAGAGAAGGATGCTTGATGAATGGATAATACTGTTAATTCAGTTTTCAAATTGGATGACCATGTTAGAGCTAATTTTTTTATTTTATTCGTCAAACTGCATGACTGATTTGGTAGCCCTCTTCCCATGCCCCTTTAAAGTCACTTTGTTCAAACTGGGGAGAATGAATTCTGGGGAACGTTGATACCAGGGCCTCAGAGGGAAATGTTTAAAAGTGAAATTCAGAGAGATAATCTGGTGTCACTTTTATATTTCTTCTTAGCATCTCATCTCTTTCTTAATTTTGTGTCATCTTTCTGCTACTCTCCTATGTGAAAAAAGAAAAACTATAACAAAACAGAAAGGCGGATATTTTCCATCTTGTTTAATTCTCTTAAATCATATTATCTGATAGTGTGTGACTGTGA
>NW_023270442.1:13008470-13074400 GCF_011800145.1 Mirounga leonina | reverse complement strand
TTGTTTAATTCTCTTAAATCATATTATCTGATAGTGTGTGACTGTGAGACTGACTTGGAAAGCCTGTTTTTCCAGGAACAGTGTTTTTAATTTGTTGGATCTTTAGGTGAAGGAGAAGTGAATAGAGCATTTAGCATAACAAAGAAAAAATATGTAGACATTGCACTTGTAGACAGCTTGGAAGAGTAGGAATTTAGTTCAGGATACCTAAATTCTTGTGTGAATCACTTGTTTTGGAATTAGTTCTGTTGACCTAAGAGGACAAGTTATTTCACTTGTGTGCATTTCAGTTTTTTTATTACACAAATGGTAGTGATATGTTAACTTACACAGGGTATGTAATTTGAGCTTAAAACAAGGTAATGTATACAAAAGACCTCTTAAAAATATTTTTCATAAGGAAAAATTATTGTTAGTTTACAAATGTTTCATAACTTCTAGTTTTTTTTTTTTTAATGAGGTCATGTTTTTAAAAATAAAGGGAAAGGAAACTTGTTTTTTTTAAAACAATATGAATGAAAATCAATTATTCATTGTACTATTGTGTCTTCAACAAATGAATTACTACATATTGTAAATAATGATATTTCTTTTGTCTACATGTTGGCTTTTTGTATGATTAAATGTGTCTCTCTTGTAGGTGGGATCTCATCGTGTTCGTATGTCAAGGGGATTTGAAGCCAATGCCCCTGCTTTTGACAGGTAAGACTGATTACTTTTTACATAATGCTATAAGTTTTGATATTGTTAAGCAACAAAACTACTTATTATATTTTACTGATTCATTTCAGCTTGTTTTGGCTCTAAGTAAAATTTCTTCTGACTCCTAATTTAACCAGAAGAAAGTGATACCCAGTATTATGACTTCTGGGATTGATAACACTAGGTTGTGGGTCTTGATCTCTTGGCCTCAAAACCATGTCTTTGAATATGTTGTCTAATAGGGTAACCACTGGCCACATGTAGCTACTGAGTACTTGAAATATGACTAGTCCAAATTGAGATGTACTGTAAGCGTAAAATACTAGATTTCAAAGACTTAGTGCACAGCAACCTTGACTTGGCCGCAGCAGCTTCTTGCTGGACACGCCTCCAAAAGCAAGGGAAACAAAAGCAGAAATGAACTCTATTGGGACTTCATCAGGATAAAAAGCTTTTGCATAGCAAAGGAAACAGTCAACAAAACTAAAAGGCAATCTATGGAATGGGAGAAGGTATTTGTAAATGATTTCTCAAATAAAGGGCTAGTATCCAAAATGTGTAAAGAACTTATCAAACTCAACGATCCAAAAAAAAAAAAAAAAAAATCCAGTTAAGAAATGGGCAGAAGGGGCGCCTGGGTGGTTCAGTCGGTTAAGCGGCTGCCTTCGGCTCAGGTCATGATCCTGGGGTCCTGGGATCAAGCCCCACGTCTGGCTCCCTGCTCAGCGGAGAGCCTGCATCTCCCTCTCCCTCTGCCTGCCACTCTGCCTACTTGTGCTCGCTCTCTCTCTGTGAAATAAATAAATAAAATCTTTAAAAAAAAAAAAGAAATGGGCAGAAGACATGAACAGACATTTCTCCAAAGAAGACATACAGATGGCCAACAGACACATGAAAAAATGCTCAACATCACTTGGCATCAGGGAAATACAAATCAAAACCATAATGAGATACCACCTCACACCAGTCATAACGGCTAAAGTTAACAATCCAGGAAACAACAGAAGCTGGAGAGGATGCAGAGAAAGGGGAACCCTCATACTGTTGGTGGGAATGCAAACTGGTGCAGCCACTCTGGAAAACAGTATGGAGGTTCCTCAAAAAGTTAAAAATAGAACTACCCTATGACCCAGCAATTGGCTACTAGGTGTTTATCCAGAGGATACAAACAGAGTGATTTGAAGAGGCACATGCATCCCAATGTTTATAGCAGCAATGTCCACAATAGCCAAACTATGGAAAGAGCCCAGATGTCCATCAACCAATGAATGGATAAAGAAGATATGGTGTGTGTGTGTGTGTGTGTGTAAACATATACATACATACACAATGGAATATTACTCAGCCATCAAAAAGAATGAAATCTTGCCATTTGCAACGTCATGGATGGAACTAGAGGGTATAATACTGAGTGAAATAAGTCAGAGAAAGACAAATACCATATGATTTTAGTCATATGTGGAATTTAAGAAATAAAACTGATGAACATAGGGGAAGGGAAGGAAAAATAAAATAAGATGAAAACAGAGAGGGAGGCAAACCATAAGAGACTCTTAACTCCAAGAAACAAACTGAGGGTTACTGGAGGGGAGGTGGGTGGGGGGATGGGGTAAACTGGTTGATGTGCATTAAGGAAAGCACTTGATGTAATGAGCACTGGGTGTTATATGCAACTGATGAATCACTAAATTCTGCCTCTGAAACTAATAATACACTATATGTTAACTAAACTGAATTTAAATTAAAAAATTTAAAAAAAGACTTAGTGCAAACAAAATGCAAAATATCTTATTAATATTTGTTTTATATTACATGTTGAAATGATATTTTAGCTGTATTAGGTTAAATAAAATATATAAATTAATTTCATTGCTTATTTTTGCTTTTCTTAATGTACCTTCTAGAAAATTTAAAATTATGTCTGTGGTTCATGTTATATTTCCTTGGGACAGCATTTCTCCATAGCCCCTGGAGTGGTTAGAAGCTGGAGAGAAAACAAAACAAAACAAAACTATTTGGGGCCTGTTTTTCATAAGACTAGAGCTGTTGAGGAGGTCCTGAATACCCATAGAGTATGTGATGTCCTCACATATGAGGTGCAGCCCTCTGCCGTGACTGCCATCCCAAGCTGGATGGCTTGTGTTCTCGGTGCTTATGTGGTGCCAGCCTCACAGAGTGGAGAGGGGCTGAGTGGGTCCAGCAGCTCCAGCACAGATGGGAGTCTCAGCATTGATGAGTCAGAGAGGAAATGGGCATTAACTGAATTTTCATAAATTCAGAGTTTTGAGAGAAATAAATTGGTGGAATGAATTTGTATCCAGTTTTGCCAATTCTAGGAGTTTAGAAAACAGTCTTGTAGGTTCTATTTAATGGATTTCTATTTATTGAAAAAAAAATTAGCTTATCACTTGACATATGCTTATTTCTTTTTTTTCTTTAATAGGCATTTTAGAACACTTAAGAATTTATATGGTAAACAAATAATAGTGAATTTGCTTGGATCTAAGGAAGGTGAACATATGCTAAGTAAGGCTTTCCAGGTAGGCATGATCATTTTTTCTTCTGGCCCATGGACATGTAAAATTATATTAAAAAATAATATGATACAATAATGAAATTACTTTCTAGAAAAAGGTTGGGTACTTGTTGGAACCATTAACTCTTTGGGCTACTAAGAAACAGTTTTACGTAATGTTGCTGAAATTGGGATCATGGGAAGCTTTCAAAGCAATTGATGCTGTTTTCTGAAATGTACATATTTAGGCTGTGGAGAGGCAGAAGAATATCCTCCTCTCTGAAAAATGTTCATCTGTCACTGGTAAAAAGATACCAGGCAGTTTCCTCCTTCATCTGTTCATCGCCTTGCCTATTTCCTAGAAACCACAGTCATTGTTTTATACCTATGAAACGGTGAATAATGCATTTGTATACATGCAAGGCTATACCTTTTTGTATTGATGAGAGAAAATTTGAGTATTTCAAGTAAAAAAGAACCCAGAGATAGTCCAACTTCTAAAAAAAAGTATTCTTCATAAACGCTTATTGAATCAATAATGAATTAATATAAATGATGGTGTTCCATAAGATTATAAGCTTAAATCAAACAAAATGGTTAGAGAACATTTTCTGAAGTTCAGTCTCATGAAGTCTGGAAGTAACTTAATTATTTGACTATTTTGTTTTTAAGCTTGTGAAATAAATATTGTTAATAAACAGACTGTGGGATGCCTGGGTAGCTCAGTCGTTACGCATCTGCCTTCGGCTCAGGTCATGATCCCAGGGTCCTGGGATCGAGCCCCACATCGGGCTCCCTGCTCAGCAAGAAGCCTGCTTCTCCCTCTCGCACTCACCCTGCTTGTGTTCCTGCTCTCACTATCTCTGTCTCTGTCAAATAAATAAATAAAATCTTTAAAAAAAAAACAAAAACCAGATTGTACTTTAGAGAATGACTTTTAAAGCATTTGAAAGTATTAAAAAATGAATTTTTCAGTCTTTGATAGGTTTTGTCTTAAATCAGTTACTTTATTTTGACATTCTATAACAGATACAGGTATTAAATGTGTAAAAAATGAAGTGCTGGTAGTTAGAAATAATTTCTTTTTTTTAAAGATTTTATTTATTTGACAGAGAGAAACACAGTGAAAGAGGGAACACAAGCAGGGGGAGTGGGAGAGGGAGAAGCAGGCTTCCCGCCGAGCAGAGAGCCCGATGCGGGGCTTGATCCCAGGATGCTGGGATCATGACCTGAGCCGAAGGCAGACGCTTAACGACTGAACCACCCAGGCGCCCCCCTTAGAAATAATTTTTAATTTTCTAAACCAGATAAGAATATTATTTAAGTTCTCTGATGTTAATTATGTCACCTAATCTCTCGGGGACCATATGTGAGGTTTTACAAAAAAGATGTTATTGGTCATCAGCAAGTAATTTTCCATTTATGGCCAGCATTGATGCATGCGTGAGATGAGTGAGATTTCAAGGGACCATGCTGAGGTTTAAATTTAAAATGTAAGGTTCCATTTTAACATTACTTGATAAGGTTGTATTTAGTTAACAAGATGAGTATTTGCCTTTTTACTTTCAGAGTCATTTGAAAGCTTCTGAACATGCTGCTGATATCCAGATGGTGAATTTTGACTATCATCAAATGGTTAAAGGAGGAAAGGCAGAAAAATTACATAGTGTTCTTAAACCTCAAGTCCAAAAGTTTGTAGATTATGGATTTTTTTATTTCAATGGAAGTGAAGTTCAAAGGTTTGACTGCTCTGTTTCTCTTTTCTTTGAGTTGGAACTTTGCTATATTGTAAAAATTGTTCTTAACATTGAGCTCTTAAATTTCCTTTTTTTTACACCAAAGTTTATCGTAAAATAAAATAAAATATCTTTATTATACTTGATTTTAGGCTTGTTTTTCTTTCTTTAGAATTGAACAAGTAATAGTAACAATAGCTTATATTGGCCCATATTATATAAGCCAGGCAGTGTACGTAGTCTTTACATGTACCCGTAACAACAATTGAAGGGATAGGTTCTGTTATTATCCCCATTAACATTTGAGGAGATTGAGTCATAGGCTATAATTTGCTCCAAATCACATAGCTAAAAAGTGTTAGAACTAGGATTTATCTGGCTCCAGATCTCATGCTCTTATCTGTGAGGCTATTTCACTTCTCTCTTAAAACTAATATTTTAATATATCTTGACCTCAGTAAGGCCTATTAAATGCACATATAAGTAAAAGACATTGCCTATTGTCTGCTTTAGTGTAATTTAAATCTTCAGTTTTTGATTATGAAGTAGAGGAGGAAGGTAAGTATTTAAAAAAACTAAGGTCAGAGTATAGGATGAGGTAAACTTTAGTGAACAAAGCTCAAACTTTTAGTTTCTCAATTTGTGCAATATTTAGTATCAATGCCATAGAAATTTGTAGAGGTCAGTAGAGATAACATCTTAGGCTTTTAAAATTCTTCCATAAATACTTGATTATCTTTTATGTGCAAAGACCTATGGGGTTATGAATTTGAATGCATATTTAGGTCCTGACTACTGGCCTAATTAAGTGGGTGTAGATAAATAAATATGTGATAAAGAATATATGACAGAATGTTAACAGTTGTAGACTCTGGATGGTGGGTATGTGGATGTTTGCTGTAAAATTCTTTCATCTTTTTTGTGTGTTTGAAAATTGTAGTAATTAAAAGTTGGGGGTAAAAAGTGGATGCTGTATTTTAATCACCTTAATTGTTCTCATTTTGTTTTAGCTTTATTATTTGTGTTTCGAACTAGCTGTTAAACTTTACTGAATTTGTTGCAGATGCCAGAGTGGTACAGTTCGAACTAACTGCTTGGACTGTCTTGATAGAACAAATAGTGTGCAGGCGTTCCTTGGCTTAGAGGTAAAAAAAAAATAAGTTGAAATGTATGTATGTGACTTGTATCAAATGCCTCTTTCAATGTTTTTGTAATATTTATGTTTCTCATTAGTCACTTTTCATAAAATGAAATTATACTTCATTAAAGGCATTTCTTCTCTTACGGGTTTTCCCTCCGTCAAAATTCCTTTTCATTTAAATGTTCCCTTTACCTGTTCCAAATACTCTCTTAGAGAGCTGATATTTCCCTGTATTGTTCCTTAACTTTCTCTTTAAAAACTGGTATTTATGCTATTCCAACAATTACTTCTTTTGCCTTTTGGAAGAAAAAAAAAATTATATTTATACACACACATATACATACACACACAAACATAGTATATATATATTGGCCTTTGCTCTTTGTGTAGTTTCTTCAGAATTGGGGAGGATCTTTTTTCACATCTATAGGATTATATTTTTGATGGTCTATAACCCAGTGCAATTTATATGGTGTTTTCAAATCAGTCAGCTACTAAAAACAGGATTGGTGAAAATGCAATTATTAGTGAGAATGAGAGTGAATGAGATTCAGCTTCTGTAACAAAGTCTTTGTTTAAAAGTTGTTTTCTTTACCACCTATCCATAAATTCAGTCTAATACAGACATAGTCTCAACTATATGACATACTAGCAATGCTGAGCTTTCTAAGTCTTCCCTGTTATGCAACGGTAGGGGTCATAAGGCTGTGGTGGGTCTTCATTTAGTTACATAGGAACTTAGCATAGTTCTCAAATACTATAAAAAACAGGAATAGGAAATAACATGTTCTTATTTCTTCCAGTTAATGATCTTAAATTTGGCCAGGACATTGGTTAATTAGTTACTTTGCAGCTGAGGTTCTTTCTATCTCAAAAATGAAAGCACAGTGTGTAGAATTCTCTGCTACAGAAATGTATTCTTCATGTAGCTGAATAAATTTTACTGTTGTGCCTTTTTAAAGATTTTGTCATTGAATCTTATTATTAATGTAGAAAATATGACAGAGACAAGAAAACTGAAAGCAGGGATTTGGTCATTTGAATGGCATTTATCACATGGCTTGGGTTTGTCTTGAGTTGTGTTTTTAAGTGGCTGAATATGTTTATTTAGATTCTGAGAGTTAAATTTATTGAAATACTTGAAAGTCTTCATTAAAAGTATAACAAGTGTTAGTTCTCAGAATCTGACTTAGCTGACTATCCACTGTTGGTAGCTAGGTGTGAGAGTACTCCCTTGTATATAGCAATTGGTTGACTGGTTACAAAATTTACTGCTAAAGTAGGCAAAGCCAAACTAGAAGTGAAGACTAGTTTTGCCAAATTCCTTGAAGAGAGGGAGCTATAAATGATAGAGGTAGTACTGAAGGCCAATTTTGTATTATTCATGCTGACGAAGAATAGCTCTGGTTTAAGTCCATAGGTAACCAAATGAACCTAGTTTAGTGTTTTTTATATTACTTTAGTTTTTGATCTCTCTATAAATATGGATAATCACGATACTTATAGATAAAAGGAAACACAAATGAGAAGGAGTTAAGTAAAAATGCAAGGCATAAAACATGACTGGATTCCAAATACAACAAATAGACTGGGTAAAGATTATGCATTGTTTTGGCTGCCAGATTTAAAGGCCAAAGTTCATTCAAAGATGAAGGAATTGTGGTGGCCTGAAGACCTTGCATTCTTACATGATGTATTCCCCCCAGTTCCCCTTTATATACATTACCAATATAGGTTTTATACACTAAACTATCATGACTTTATTTAGAAATAGGACTAATTTATTTAGTTTTGTGATCGTTCAAGAGCAACTCTACTTTTCTCATAATCTCCTGATTTTAATCACCCAAATGTGTAGAACCAATCCAAACATTAAAGAAAATTAGTTATTTCTATATATATTTAAATAACCTAGGCAGATATTTTTCTGTGCTCTATTGCATGCTGTTGAATAATTCTTTTCATGAACAAGGTAAACCAGTCTGATTTATAGAGACATTTTAATAGGGTTAATTTTTTCATTTAACCAGAAAGAATATTGCTGCATGGGAATATTAAGCTATTTGTAAGCTTCACTGATGTGGTATTTACTTTAAAAAGTGAAATGGTGGGACAGAACACAGCCTACCTAGTAAACTGGTAGGTTTTCAGAATCCCGTCCCACATAGTCCTATAAATTGTAAATTTTTATTTGATTCTTGTAGTTCTTAAAAAGTCACATCACAGTGTATTAATATACTTATAAAAGTTTCTCTTTTGCTGTTTTAGATGCTAGCTAAACAGCTGGAAGCTCTCGGCTTAGCTGAAAAGCCTCAGTTGGTGACTCGCTTTCAAGAAGTTTTTAGGTCGATGTGGTCCGTGAATGGTGATTCAATCAGTAAGATATATGCAGGGACTGGAGCTCTTGAAGGAAAGGCTAAGGTAGATCTAGATTTATCATAACATTGCAAAAGATCCTTTTAATAAGCTTTTAAATCATCTCTTTTTAAATTAATAGTTGGGGGGCCCCTGGGTGGCTCATTCGGTTAAGTGACTGACTCTTGGTTTTGGCTCAGGTCATAATCTCATGGGTCCTGAGATTGGGCACCACCACCCCTCTTGCAGGCTCCAGGCTCAATGGGGAGTCTGCTTGGGATTCTCTCCCTTCGCCCCTCCCCTCCCATCCCCCTGCTCTCATTTATAAATGAATGAATGAATGAATGAATGTTGGGTTATTTTAGGTATCTGTTTCAGAATTCTGTTTTATTATGCCTTTATGTCCTCTTTAACACTTCCTTTTGTAACACATACCAGTGGTTGGATGGAAGAGAGTTATTTCCCTAGGTTTGGGGGGTATTAGTATGACATATTTAGTTGTTTAGTGGTATAATCCAGTAGGCCTATGTAGGTATTGCTTAAATTTTTTTTTTTCATGAGTTTCCCTTACGTATCTGTTTTACACTTTATGTTGTTTATTTTTATTTTAAATATTATTATTTTTTTAACCATAGTCATCCTGATAAGGGGTCCTATCACATTTGGCTTTGTGTTCCCAGCACTTGTAGTGCCTACTGTTTAATAGAATTGTGACAAATAGTGGATGGATGAACAAATCATTGGACAATTTATGCAACACCTCCTAGGAGCCCAACACCTTTAGGGCTTGATTATTAAGTTTCTATTCTTTTATTTATCTTACCTTGAAAAGGAGGCTATCAAAATGTACAAAAGAAGTGTGAGAGATGGACTTACTTATAATTCTGTGCCTCATCATTACTTTTTAATTGCTGGCCTTATTATCTACAGACCAGTTTCTCCTCTACTATTTGGCACTTATTGAGGGACTTATTTTATATGCTGGAATATTGCCTTTTAAGCCTCCTGTTCTCAGTTGGACTTTATTAACATTTTAAATTTCTACAGTTCTCCAGATTACCTCAAGTATAGAAATAAGGACATTGAACATTTTTATAGTTCTGCAGCCCCCTCAGTACGGCACCTGAAATTCTTTGAAGACCATTCATCATATCTAAGTCTTCTTTTAATTTCTAAATCTTCTTGCTCTTTTATATCTCATAAAATGCCATGCCTCTCTCTGTTCAGAGGTATTGGCCTTACCTGCGAAACTTCTTTTGTTCAATTCACAGAAAAGATTTTTTTTTTTAAGATTTTTATTTATTTATTTGACAGAGAGACACAGCCAGAAAGGGAACACAAGCAGGGTGAGTGGGAGAGGGAGAAGCAGGCTTCCCGCTGAGCAGGCAGCCCGATGCGGGGCTCGATCCCAGGACCCCGGGATCACTACCTGAGCTGAAGGCAGACGCCCAACGACTGAGCCACCCAGGCGCCCCTACAGAAATGATTTTGTTGACATTTACAAATATTTACTTCTTAAATGGGCCCTATTTTTGAAAACCTGAAATTGTTAAACCTCATTTATTATTCCTTGAAAATAGAGAATATCATTCTTACTGTTAAAACTAGATTCTCTACAACTGTTGCTTAAAATATTCTTTTATGTTCTTCTGCCTTTTTGTTTCTGCAGTGACTGTGACAGTATATATACAGAGGTTACATATATTTTCAGTGGTCTTTTGTCTCTAACATAATAGAAACGAAATTTCACATATTAAATATACTAGTCTGAATTGAACTAAACTCTAACATCTGAACTGCTCTTTCTTTTCCTTTCTCTGGGTTCCTTTTGATTAATTGCCTGATAATATGAACGGTGAGTGTCTTTTCAAATAATGTCATTTGTATGTGTTATCGTGTGGAAGGAAATAACATTTTAATTCTCAAATTACTGATATTTCTATAAGGAATGAAAATTACATATTGCAAACAAGCGTTTGGTGGTTTTTGTTTTTTTTTTAAGACATCAAAATTCATAAGATCAAAAGAAATCTTTATGGAAACTAACATGCCTAAGTAAAATATGTGCTTATTAAAAGTTATAATCAGAAAATATAGGGTTCCAGTTATGGAATGAATACATCCAGGAATAAAAGGCACAGCTTAGGGAATATAGTCAACAGTACTGTAGTAACGTTTCATGGTGACAGATGGTAGCTACACTGGTGGTGTTATCTAATCACTGTGTTGTATATCTGAAACTAATGTAACATTGTGTCTCAGCTGCACTCAAAAAAGAAGTTATACTCAGCTCCCTCACTATAGGAATTGGCCTAAGTTTATCATTTTTATTATTTATATTTACATAGGCAATAAAATGACCTGAGATATACAAACTGTAGTTTGCATTTAATATTTATGAACTATAATGATAAATTTCTTTTTAGACTAGTCCTTCATTCTTATGTTCAGTCTTAGTTTTAACTAATATTAAAGTTATTTAGGAGCAATTCCAATTTTATTTTTCTACTGTTGAAGTACTTTGAAGTTTTTCTAAGAGCGTATGAGTGCACCATATCCTTGATCTCCTCTGCTTCTCCCCACCATTCCATCCCCAGTTCTAAAAGTTACAGTGGAAGAAGTAAATTTCTTGTTTTAAATAAGTACACTTCACTTTATTTCCTTTGTAGTAAACAATTTTAAACATTTACAGCTCTCGATATCATTAGTGGGTGAGGTTGTGGTATTGAGCTTTTTCCATCTTTTTGTGCAGAGCTATTATCCAAAAGGAAAAGAAACAATGACATCTTGAGCCATTTTAATATGATGATTTGATACTCAAAATAGAATGATTAGGTCCTTTTTATTGCATATAAAGTCATATAAAACTGGTTTAAAGTTTCAAAGTGTCTACTGAGTAAAATCAACACTCTTTGGAACAAAAGTCCATGCTCTTTTTTTTCCCAACAGGCTGGAAAGTTAAAAGATGGTGCTCGTTCTGTTACGAGAACGATTCAGAATAACTTCTTTGACAGCTCCAAGCAAGAGGCCATAGATGTTTTACTTCTGGGAAATACTCTAAATAGTGATTTAGCTGACAAAGCTCGAGCACTTTTAACTACAGGAAGTTTGCGTGGTATGCGTACTTACTTTATATTTTGATTACTTTTATGTTATTTATATCCCTTCTAAAAGTCCAAGAAATAAATGTAAATTTATGTACATAAATATTTTTTAGATTGAGTTGATTAAAATAGTTTTGGGAGAAATTTCTATCAATGTAATTTTTTAAAATTGCATTCTCTAAAGGAAGTTGATCTCTTTTGGAATGTTTTTATCATCAGTGGTATTACTAAACTCTAAAATGAGGCCCATGCATGTTTTCTTTTATAGATAGGATTGAGGGGGTAAATGGTTTAAGTATTGCTAACTTTATATAAGGCAGGATTTCATAGTATTCAGCTAGTACTTTTAATAGAACATTCAATAACCCGATTATATAGAAAACGAATGATTTATTGAGAAAAACAGTACCTATATTGGTTATTTTGCTAATTACTAACCCCAGATTTCTGTAACTTGGTTTTTCTATTGTTTGAACAAGCATTAAATCATATTAATAATTTAAAATATTGCTTATTATTGGACACTATTTAATATTTGGCATAAATACATGATTTTCAAGGTGGCTTTTTATCTTTCACTGAGTCTTTTATTAAAAGTGAAAGAATTTGAGCTCATGTCATTGAGTACGTATTTAGTATCATGGGAAAACTCAACATTCATTATAGAACTTAATGAATTAACTTCCTTAATTCCATGTTTTTTTGTCTTAACTTTTCAACATTCTGAACATTTTTACTTCTTCTGTTATCCCCACACCAAACCTTTCAGTTTTCCCTGTGCATGTAAGAGAAATTGTTCCTCGTCAAATAATGTGCTCTTGGATAATTACTTGGTCAAATAGGTCATCATGGATTCTTTCAGAATTCTGTGTGTCGCTGGGGGTAGTTGATTACAGTTGCCCTTCAGAGATCTATTACTAGGCTGGGGGGCTGAGACCCTACTAAAGCTCTAGAAAACAAAGTCTGATTTTACCTACTACTTTTAACTTCAGGCTTTCTTCCTGGCTCCCAGCAGTGGAGACTTAGCTGATTTGCATCTTAACACTTCTTTCCCCCGTTCCTACTTTGATATGGAGGCATGACTAAGCAACAGTTGAAAGTAAGCAATTGAAGGAAAGAAGAGAAGTGAGGAAGCTAAGAATTCCCAAACTTGATCATCATTTTTTTTTTTTAATTTCCCTGTACATTTTCCTATGTGTCAAATAAGCCTAAAAAGAAGTACAGTCAGTTCTGCGATAATGCTTGTTTTGAGAATGGGAATTTGTTCCAACATGGATGCTCTTGAGGGAACATTTTGGGCATAATGTCCATTCTCCATTAGTTTATGCATGGTTTCACCCAGCAGAACTTAGACGGGTAGAAAGAAATAAACAAAACATACACTTATGCATACACTTCAAACCTCTCTCTACCTCACTCCCCCAGGTGTGTTATGAGACATACCCATTCACACTTGGTGTTACCAATTTCCATCCCAATTTCAGAGAACCCATCTTCCATCATTCACAATTACAGTTGACCCTTGAACAACACGGGGCTTGGGGTGCCCACCCCCTAGAGTCAACAATTCAATTATGACTTCTGATTCCTTAAAAACTTACTAATTACCTACTGTGGATTGTAAGCCTTACTGATAACATAAACAGTTGATTAACACATTTTGTATGTTATATGTATTATATACTGTATTCTTACAATAAAATAAGCTAGAAGAAAGAAAATGGTAAGAGAATCACAAGGAGAAGAAAATACATTTACAGTACTGTATTTAATGAAAAAAATTCACATGTTGAGTGGACCAGTGCAGTTCAGACCCGTGTGCTCAAGGGTCAGCTTACTCACAAGCTGCAACCCTCCTGACGCCCACTTCTTTGTGTATGTGTGTGTGTGTGTGTGACACACCCACTTCTACAAGCAAACTTAGGTCTTTTTCAACATGAAATGCCATATTTAAGGAGTATTCATACCTCTCAAGCTATTTAACAATGTAAAACTGTACTACTATTTTTATTAGGTTCCCATCTTTTTTGGTGTGTCACTGTTGAAGGTTTTGAGTGTTGTGCCCTAATCCAGTTTTTCCCCTAAGCTCTGTGACTGTGGGAATCTGTACAGTTTTGCACTGCATGCTGATTTTTTTGGAATGTATATGTTTTGTTATAACTGAACTGGTTGCACTTATCAGCTGAGTCCCAGAAAGAATACTAAAAGGTATATATTAAGGTAGTATCCTTCATGTGTTCAATATCCTCTCGCTCCTTAGGTTTTCAGATTCATATTCACACACACACACACACACACACACACACACACACACACACATAGGGGCAGTCTGAAAAGCAGGCCGAGGACCTCCTGATTATGAAACTCTGGACATCACTGAGTCATTGTAGGATTTTTCTTAGATGCTGAGGGTTTGCATCAGATATTGTCATTTATTTTTAATTTTTGGTGTCCTATAGCCATCAGAAAAAATAAAGTCATCAAATCGACTTAAAAGAAAAAAGTGAGGCCATCTTAGAATGTATTGTCATAACACTCTAGATTTTAATTGTAACTTGTTGTTTTACTAATGATTCTTTGTTTTCTTCTTGATGCATCCATAGTTTCTGAACAGACATTACAGTCAGGTACAGTATAGAAAACCAATCTGTAAATAAAAGCAAATTTTTCTAAAGTTGATATTGTAAATAAATAAAGCCATGTAAATGGAAATTTTCTCTTATTTTGCCCTCAGATTCTAACAGGATATATTGATATCTTGTTGTAATCTGAGAAAAAAAATTTTAAGGTCAAGAAAACTAAAGTACCGGGGTGCCTGGGTGGCTCAGATGGTTAAGCGTCTGCCTTCGGCTCAGGTCATGATCCCTGGGTCCTGGGATCGAGCCCCGCATCGGGCTCCCTGCTCTGCGGGAAGCCTGCCTCTCCCTCTCCCTCTCCCACTTTTCCTGCTGTGTTCCCTCTCTTGCTATGTCTCTCTCTGTCAAATAAATAAAATCTTTAAAAAAAAAAAAAGAAGAAAAAGAAAACTAAAGTACCTCGTTTAGAAGGAAATATGTAATGCTGTTTGTCTTCCTATAGCAAATGTTTAATTCTAATTAAATATAGCTCATCTAGTTTTAATTTCACTTTTATATTTCATTGAACAAACATTGTTTGTGTTCTACCTTACACTCTTAATAGGCTAATGGGAAAAACCCAGAAAAGACTATTTTGGATTAATTTCAGAGTACTGTCTATGATATTGATGACTACTTTGCATCATTTCTCACATATAATATTAGAAAAAGCATTGACTTATTTTCTCATACTGTGGAGGAAGTATTTTTTGTAACCATAAGACCTGCACTAAAATGTGATCTGAATTCTTTTAAAAAGCATCAAGATTGCTAACAAAGTTAGAGGAATTAAGTGATTAGGACCATTTCCTGTTGCTGTGAATCTCATGCCTGCCTTTTCTGGACAAGTTCTATGAACTTGTCCTTAAACATGAATCTGTGGCAAAAGGAACAAAAAAGGCTAAATTCTTGCCAGAAATTTAGCAGAAAAAGACATCTTTCTTCCCTTCACTTAAGATTTGGTATCACTTAAAATTTGTTTTGCTTAGTTGCTGTTCAGAATGTTTTGAGAAACTATTGGTTATTTTTGTGAGAAGGATGGAAGAAGAGAGCACTTGAATATATTTTTGAGTTATGTAATGAAATCCATTTTCTAAAATGATATGGCATTTAGGAATGGACATCTGTTTGAACACAGACTCATTTCTTTCTGCACATTAAGGTGGCAACCAGTTAAGAATAAACTAGAAAATTTTAAAAACGTTTTATTCCATGTATAAACTGATTTGACTTTATTAGTTCACACAACATGGCAACATGTTTTCACACAATTCATTATTTGTCTTGCTGAGTATTTTAAGCTCTTAAATCATTACAGAACTTGTGTTTTGATATAGAATGGATCACAGAGGCAGTTTTCATCATAATAACAATGGCAGTGTTAAAGACCATGTCATAGGGAATGATTCTCTAGGTACTTTTCAGTTAACCACACCAACAGACGGGAACAAATCATGTGCTTCCATTACCACCCAACACCTTCTACAAGTAATCAAATCAAATAGCAAGAGGGCTAGAAATCCGCATGTCTGTCCCTGGGAACAGTGGGGGTGGGCTTATATCTACAGCAGCTCCCTTAGGAGAGTCACTGGTCAGACTGTTCTCATTATAATACTAAAATGTTATTTGCCTTTTTCACTCTCATTCTGTCACGAGTCTGCTGTATCTTAGTATCATAAAATAATTAATAATAATAAAATAAAATCATATGGCAAAAGGTGAGAATCATTGTGATTTCCTTTTCCTCTTACCAATTAATTACCAATTAAGTGTTCGTTCTCTGTTTTTAGATTGTGGTCCTATTAAGGTTCTAGCTACTTTAAGTGCTGAGAATTTAATTTAGTCAAAATGAAGTATGATTTAGAAGGAAGATAGATGGTAGTCAAAAAATATGCAGGAAAGAGATTGAGGATCCAAATGTATTGAGCATTCATTTAAGAGTGATTTACTGAGCACTTACTATGCACCAGGCACACTCTTCCAGTGACTAGACATATTGCAGTAAACAAAACAGACCAACATTTCTGCCCCCATGGAATTTCCACTCTTGAGAGGGGAGACAGATAGTTACAGCATAAATAAAACTCACAGTTTGTAAATGGTGATAAATGCTATAGAGAAAAATAAAACAAGGAAGGGATATGGAAGGTTAGGGACAGAATTGCAAATTTTAATAAGATGGGTCAGGAAAAGCCTCACTGGAACTTAAAGAGCCGAAGGAGGTGAGGGAAGAATGTTGCAGGCAGTGGAAACAGTCAATGCAGAGGCCTTGTGGTAGGAGCAGGCTGGCCTCTTACTGAAACAGCAGGGAGTCAGTGGCCGAGCAGTGAGCCAACAGGAAAGAGGTAGCAGATGAGGGCAGGATAGCAATGCAGACTGTTTAGGGCCTTGTAGACCATTGTTAAGGATTTTGACTACTACTCCCAGGAAGATGGGAAGAATTTTGTAGTGACGTCAATCTCTGAAGTCTCACTAGCGTACATAATGTATGTTTTTGTCAGGGAGCCATTTTTCATCAAGCCACCTGTCGGTAGCTAGAATCTTAAATGTCAATGTTCTTAAATGTTTTTGTTTGGAAATAAGAAATAAGACTTATATTTTTACCAGCCTTTAAATGAAAGATATATGAAAATCAATGGCTATATTCCTAAAAATGTAGAGCCTCTAGTTTTGTACACTATAAAACAATGTACTACTTCATTGAAACAGAACTGTTCTGCATGTTTTATGTTGTTGCAATAATTGTGTAATAGCACTTTTACTGTGACGATTGTATTAAATGTCAAATTTAAAAAAAAATTGTGTTGGTCACTTGCATCGTGCTGGGCTATGCATGTGTCTTATGCTTGTTTGTGCTTCTGATGATAATTATACTTCCCATACATCATTTCTGAGGTATACAAATCGATTTCTGAAAGTGGTTTAAGGCAGCTAAGATTCTGTTGTGTTTTGTTTTTGCTTAGCATCTTCCAAAGTACTCAAGAGCATGTGTGAGAATTTCTACAAGTATTCAAAACCCAAGAAAATTCGAGTATGTGTTGGAACCTGGAACGTGAATGGTGGGAAGCAGTTTCGCAGTATAGCTTTTAAGAATCAGACACTCACCGACTGGCTTCTTGATGCACCCAAATTGGCTGGCATCCAGGAGTTTCAAGGTCCGCTTTTTATAATATGGATTCACTTACTAAATCCTGGCTGGGGTTTATTAATCTATAAAACAAATGTAACACATCACAATATGCATTACTTTATAAAAGAAACTTGGATTTGTAAGTATGAAGGCCAAACCTTTTAAAGGTAACCACACATAAGAAAAACTTGTTCTCTTCTTATTCTTTTAAACTGACACAAAGCAAGCTTATTTTGTGATTGATAATTTTTTAAGCCTAATATGTTCCATTTTTCAAATCTAGTTCTCTAGGTACCAAGGTAAGAAGTATTTGGGGGGTAGATGATGAAAAATCTTACAAAACTGGTTGTGACATTTGTTGGCACTCTATAAGTTAACAGTACTGATTTATCCTTGGAAAAACTTCGTTGTCATTAATAGCCCAAACCAAACACTGAGCTGAGGATGCTTTTAGGATTTTGATTAGAAGTATGAATTTAAGGCTGCCTTCTCTTTTTAAAAGTCACTTCGAATTCCTTTTTCAAATGGTACACACCTAGCAAGTAATATGTATAAAGGTGAGGTGCATAGGAAAAAGTGTGAGATACAGATTTTCTTTTTTTTAGTTATCTGTAGTCAGTCACATCTTAAGCCCTGGGGTTTTCCCCAGACTTTTATTTAAAATGCCCCTTTTCACTTACATTGAACCCAGTTTGAAATTGTAGTTGTTGTCGTAGTAGTAGTAGTAATAAAAAAAAACAGTTAACACCACGATTCTGTAAGTACTGTACATCTAGCCATTTATTCCCCATAACAGACCTACTGCATAGACGCAATTATTATTCTAATTTCACAGATGAGGAAACCGAGACACAGCAGGGGAAGCGACCTGTCCAAGGTTGTGGTTAGTAATGGCAAAATCAGGATTTGAACTCTGGCAGTTTGGTTCTGGCGTCATTGTGCCACACTGCAGTTTATGTGTAAATTCTTGGGCAAGTTGCTTAGGTTCTCCAAAGCCTCAGGATCTTGTCTGCAACTAAAGGACAAAAATAATCTGTCTTATAAAGTGTGTGGTAAATGAGATGAGGCATGTATAATCCTTGCACTTAATAGCAGTCAGTAAATAGTTTTGTTTTGTTTCTCAGTCCATACCATTTATAGGCCCTTTTTAGCTACTTATCCTCATTTCTGAATACTTGGGCCGCCCAAGTACCCCTGGGCTGCTTCTCTCAAGTAGCTTCTGTTCTCTCTTCTTCCTTGTCTGTTAGGAGAGAGCGAATGGCTGAAACAGAGGGGTACATCTTAACCCCTGGATCTCTATTAATTTTCTTGGATTCTTCTACCAAGGAAGTAGTAAAAAGGTCAAGCCTCTGGTTTTCACATTTGAATGTGAAAAATCCCTCCTTTTATCTCTAATTTGAGATGATTTCTCAGCCACTTTGTGCCTTTTCTGAAGAATCCCTTTACTTCCCCAATTTTTATTAACTTCAGCCTTTGATAAGTGGCTTGTTTCTCTGGTGCAGACTTCAGCAAGAATTCTTCAAAATGAGTTCTGAAAGGACTTAAGGATCTTTAAGAATAACAGTCTTAAAGCAGCAAACTTAGGAGTTCTGAATAGAAGCTAAATTTAAAGTAGTTTTGTTCCATTCATTGTTTTTGCCTATAATTTGAATCTGGTTAAACGTAGAACACAAAAATGGAATTTTATGAGGTCTGGTGTTGATCTTAGTTGTGCTGGGTTGGGTGGCAGGTGCCATTTGACTAAGGCTACATTTTAAAAGTTTTTCTTGGATGCTTAATTGTAGATAAAAGAAGTAAGCCAACTGATATATTTGCAATTGGTTTTGAAGAAATGGTCGAGTTGAATGCTGGAAACATCGTGAATGCAAGGTAAGCCAACAAGGTAATCGTCTAGTTGAGGGACATGGAAGGCAGATAACTAAGTAGTTGTTACAAAGATAGATTGGGATAATATATGTAAAGGTGCTTTTTTTTTTTTTTTAAGATTTATTTATTTATTTGAGGGGTGGAGAGGGGCAGAGGGAAAGGGAGAGAGAATCTTAAGCAGACTGCACTGAGCGTGGAGCCAGACCTGGGGCTCAGTCTCACGACCCTGAGATCATGACCTGAGCCAAAACCAAGAGTCAGTCACTTAACCAGCTGTGCCACCCAGGCCCCCCTTTGCAAATCTTTTAATATCTGGCTTAAAACAGCTGAATTCTCACATCTACTTCTGTATTAGTCTATTGCAATATGTTTTGGTTGAAGTATATGAAGAGAATCACATAAATATTTAGTTGGAAGTAGAAATAATTTAATAGCCTTTTCAGATACTTTCTTCTCTGATACTACACCAAAGCTCAACAAATAGTTTCTTAATGGTTAGTTGAATATGGAATCTGAAACCATAGCAATAAACTTTTTTTGGTGTTCTATTATACTAATATTCATTGGTCTATTTTTTATCCTTGCATGATTTTGAAACATCACGTATTGGTCATTTTGAAAATACTAGTTCACTGAGTTACATAGATCTTCCAAATTTTGACACATTTCATTGTATGATATCAAAGCATCATATGGGTTAGTCTCATTACTGATGTCATCAGCAAATGTTTCAAATATTTGGAAGCTATCAGGATCATAGTAGCAGATACAAGTTTTCCAAAACTCTAATTTTTGCTTGAAAACTCAAATTTTATCATTGGAAAGAAATACTATTGGTTGTTTCCCTTAAAAAGGCAGGCTCATTTGAAAAATGTTTGTCAAATAACCTAAGTCTGAATAACCATAGTCTGTCTGTCATTAGTTCTTTCAAATAAAAATAGTTTTCCATGAAAAAAGTGGCAGTTCAGCTCTCAACGCAAAGTATCCAATGATTTTCCAACCATCATGCTGCAGTGTGCAGCAGAAGTGCTTTGTGCGTATTTCCTATTCATCACATAGAATATGAAAAAGATAGGACTTTGATCAGATGAATAACGTTTATTGCTTCAACAAGGATATTCTTTTTTTTTTTTTTTTAAGATTTTATTCATTCATTTGAGAGAGAGAGAGCACACATGAGAGGGGGGAGGGTCAGAGGGAGAAGCAGACTCCACGCCGAGCAGGGAGCCCGATGCGGGACTCGATCCTGGGACTCCAGGATCATGACCTGAGCTGAAGGCAGTCGCTTAACCAACTGAGCCACCCAGGCGCACTCAACAAGGATATTCTTAGACGAAATGGCATTTTTTTTTAACTGCAAGTGCATGATAGTGAAGACTAATGAATCCTAGTATAGTTTGGTGCTTGGATTCATGTGAAGACATCAGCACTTTTACTCATTGTTGCTCTTGCCTCATCATGCAGATGTTGGTCAACAAAAACACAAAAGACAAAAAAATCTTAGTAGTAGTATGAAGATAGTTTTGACCTCATGGGTTTGGGGAAACCCCAGGGATGTTCCCAGACCACACTTTTGAGAACTGCTGTTCTGAAGCCTTATTACAAAATCAAATTACTTAAGTGGAACTTAAAGCTTAAGTGTTTTATTTTAAGAAAGTATACTTGCTTTTAAAGTTGAGCAGTTGCCCATCTTTTCTGACCCTTCTTAAGTTTTCAGAATAAAAATACGGGCTGAAATAGTATGGTATAAGTCATCAGTCTTGCAAACGATTGCAATTTTTTTCTTAGCTGAAGTGAATAACATTCATACAGGGAAGTAGAAAAGTCCAATTTCATTCATTTTGCTGTTTTGAATCTCTTTCCTGAAAATACATATTCAGGTCTTAAAATAGAACATACTCTTATGGTTCCTAGTACCAAATTGTTTGATTGTCTAAGTAGAGCTTAATCAAATTATCTTTAGTAAAGTGGTGATTATTCATTTATTTAACCAATATCTTTTGAGCATCTACTCTAGGTGCTAAAGTTACATTAATGAATAAAACAGGCAAAATCTCTACCTGCATGAATCTTCTATTCTAGTGAAAGAGACAGACAATAAACAGTAACTGTAGTAAGTAAATTACAGGCATACCTCGGAGATATTGCAGGTTCAGCTCTCGACCACTGCACTAAAGCAAGTTATCGCAATCAACTTAGTCAAATGAATTTTTTTCCTTCCTGATGCATATAAAAATTGTTTACACTATACTGTACTCACTAAGTGTGCAATGGCATTATGCGTAACCAACAGTATACACACCTTAATTAAAAAGTACTTCATTGCGGGGCACCTGGGTGGCTCAGTCGTTAAGCGTCTGCCTTCAGCTCAGGTCATGATCCCAGGGTTCTGGGATGGAGCCCCACATCGGGCTCCCTGCTCCGCGGGAATCCTGCTTCTCCCTCTCCCACTCCCCCTGCTTGTGTTTCCTCTCTCACTGTGTCTCTCTCTGTCAAATAAATAAATAAAATCTTAAAAAAAAAAAAAAAACTTCATTGCTAAAAAATGCTAATCATCATCTGAGCTTTCCGCTAGTCATAATCATTGACCACAGATCACCATAACAAATATAATAAAAATGAAAAAGTTTGAAATACTGTGAGAATTGTCAAAATGTGACACAGAGACAGGAAATAAGCAAATGCTGTTGGAAAAATGGCACTGATGGGCCTGCTTGACACAGGGTTGCCACAGACCTTCAATTTGTAAAAAACGCAATATCTGGGAAGCACAATAAAGCAAATCACAGTAAGACAAGGTGTGCTTGTATGTAGCGTGGTGGAAGACGGTAAGTGGAATGGAAAATAAACAGGTAAAGGGGATCAGGCGTGTGGATTTGGGGGTGTGGTGCAGCTTAAATGGAATGATCAGGTAGGGTTCACTGGACCTGAGAAGTGAGCTGGATAAAGAGATGAAAGCCGTCATTCTCTTCTCAGAATCCAAGTTGTAGTGGTAGGATTATGGTAGGTAGTAGAAGAGAATCCATGTGCTGGATTTGTATTTTGGAGGTGGTATGGCAGTGTTAGATTAGATAAATGGGCATGAGGTCATATTCTGGCTTACTGCTTATCATGTGTGTAGCCTGGAACTATGAGAACACTTTTTTGTTCTCCTTTAGAGGTTCTTGGGGGTTCTTTGGAGGTTCAAACTTGTTACTCTGAAAATCCATAAAGACCCAGGCATTTATGCTACCTTCTTTGTATGAACTGTGTTTCAGACTAATGAAATAGTTGAGTAAAGTTCTTTAGAGAAGAATTCTAACTTACTACAAATGCCTATGGAATGCTGCAATTATAAAATCAACATTGTGCAGCCCCTAATGAAGTAATGGCAGTGATCAATAGATACAAAAATCTTAGCAGGATTAATGGGGGAGCTTTTCATTTATAAAGAGTTGATTAGATTGTCAAAGTCTGCACAGCAGATCAAGTGTAACAGCACAGAGATTATGTACTTCCTGCTTTGATGCAAGGGGGACTGCACTAACCATGAGGTTATTTTTGCCAAAAAACAATGAATAAATTTGAATGGCTTTCTTAAGCCTTCTACATTAACCAGTTTAAAGCAAATATGAGAGTTAGAGGGACAAGTTAAGATACTGTGAAGAGACGTCAGTCAGATCCAGGCTGTCAAACATTTCACAGACAAATGGCCTAACTTCTTAAAAAATAAATAGCATTAGAAAGGGGATGGAGTGGCAAGGGTTGAGAAACTATTAAAGATTCAAGAGATATAACAAGCAAATGCAGTGTGTCGGCCCTATTTGGACCCTGTTTTATTTTATTTTATTTTTTAAGATTTTATTTATTTGAGAGAGAGTGAGTGAGTGAGCAGGAGAAGGGGCAGAGGAGAGAGGGGGAGAATCTCAAGCAGATTCCATACTGAGCACAGAGCCCGATGTGGGGCTTGATCTCACAATCCTGATGAGATCATGACCTGAGCCAAAATCAAGAGTTGTTTGCTTAACTGACTGAGCCACCCAGGTGCCCCCTTGGACCCTGTTTTAAAGAAACCTACTGTGAGAAGACATTTAATTAGGGAAATTTAAATATGAACTGAGTATTAGATGGTATTAAGTAATTGTGTGATAATGGCATTGTGAGTATGTAAAAATAAAAATGTCCATTGCATTAGATGATGCATACTAAAGTATATATGTGTGAAATGGTATTTGTCTTAGATTCGATTTAAAATATTCACACACACACAAGTGAGGGGAGATGGAAGAAAAAAGACTGGCAAAATATTGATAATTATTGAAGCTAGGTAATAGATTTATGGTGCTTTAGCTTATGATTATCTCTTTTTTTGTGCATGTTTAAAATTTTCCATGATAAGCTTATAAAAGATAGTACTTATAGTACAGAAAAAAGAAAAGAGGGGAAAATGTACTTCTCTGTTACCCTAATGAATACTACAGAATAAGTATAACTGGAAATTACTCAAATGGTGAGCACTTATTTAATAAGTATGCTCAGATTTTCTTTGTAAAGGAGCAATAGACTTCAAAGTATGATATTCTTTTGGCTAAATTTTAGGTTTTTCTTTTTAAAGGAAAAAAGAAACCAGCCTATATAAAGACTTCACTGTCGGTGTGGATTTCATGACTATTTGGTAGTCTTATGAAATTTGGGGATATAAAGATATAATTTACAATTGCCTTATAAAATAGGCTGTATTGTCAAGGTCTTTTAAAAGATTCCCTTTTTAATATTTTCTGCTAGCACAACAAATCAGAAGCTCTGGGCTGTGGAGCTGCAGAAGACCATCTCCAGAGACAACAAGTATGTGCTGCTCGCCTCTGAGCAGTTGGTGGGCGTCTGCCTGTTTGTTTTTATCAGACCACAGCACGCTCCCTTCATCAGGTCAGTAAACAGAGCATCTCCCGTGGCTCATTCCTACCATAGCGTAACAAGCAAAAGACCTGGCATGTTTGTTGCTCCAGAGAAAAATTTACTCATAAAAAAGAAAAACGTACTCATGAATCTTGGCTTTAAATGTGTTTTTAATTAAAGAATCACTAATAGTTTCACCATACTGTTGCACAGCCTCGTCCTCAAACTGTAGTTTTGTATTTCTTTCATAGACATTCCTGATTTCTGACACGCACAGAACTATTGGAAGTTCCAGTCTTTGATTTAGAGTCTTCTGTTTTAAAGGGATGTTGCAGTTGATACTGTGAAGACTGGAATGGGAGGTGCCACTGGAAATAAGGGAGCAGTTGCAATACGAATGCTATTCCATACAACAAGCCTCTGCTTCGTCTGTAGCCACTTTGCTGCAGGGCAATCACAAGTCAAAGAAAGAAATGAAGATTTTGTAGAAATAGCACGAAAGTTGAGTTTTCCAATGGTAGGCTCTTACTGCTTGTTCTTGAAGATGAAGCTTTGAAATGTGTACTTTAATTTACCCCAAATTCTCTAACCGTTTTTGCAAACTTAAGATAGTTCCTAGGAACATCAACACTGTTCACCTAAATTGATGTTGGCATGTGTTACTACTCTTGGGTCAAATAAATAGGGCCTGCCCAGGGGAAGGCAAGCATATTTGAGGCAAAGAAATAGTTGTAAAACATTTTTCAAATTGACTGTGTAGAATCTAAAATCCCTTCTCCTTGCCTTCAGGGAAGGATGCTGTTTTCCCACGACTATGTATTTTGGTGTGGTGACTTCAACTATCGCATTGATCTCCCTAATGAAGAAGTTAAAGAGCTGATAAGACAGCAAAATTGGGATTCTCTTATAGCAGGAGATCAGCTTATCAATCAAAAAAATGCTGGACAGGTATATACATATTTAAGAAGATACTTGCATGGAGAAGAAGGGGATCTTTTGTTATGAAACGTGCTTTCCTTAATCACAATATTCCCTTTTTTTTTTTTAATCTCTTGGAGTCTCTCTCTCTCTCTCTCTCTTTTTTTTTTTTTTTTTTTTTTTTGAGAGGGGGAGAGAAGGTTGGGGGTGGGCAGAGGGAAAGGGAGAGAGAGAATCCCAAGCAGGCTCCATACTCAGTGTGGAGCCCTATAGCAGGGCTCGATCTTATGACCCTGAGATCATGACCTGAGCCAAAATCGAGTCAGACGCTTAACCAACTGAGCCACCCAGGCACCCCACTTAGAGTCTCTTTATACTTATATACATGTCTCTCGTTTAACATATACAGAATTACATTTCCTTAAAAAAATGAAAAGAAAAAGAAGACTCTTAATAATTCCCAGGAGGAAAAATATATTAAAGTATACATGTCTCTCGTTTAACATATACAAATTACATTTTATTAAAAAAAATTTTTAAAAACGAAAACAAAAAGAAGACTCTTGATAATTCCCAGGAGGAAAAGTATATTAAAGTCTCTGTAAGATTCACCTTCAAGTGGAAGAGTATACATTTTTGGTTCCTTCTTTTTCAGTAATAGTGAATTTAGAATTTTTGTCTTCAGAGCCACTGTTTTTTGGCTTTAAGACCCTGTGGTAATCTGCTTTATTCTTTCTTTATTTATTCTTTTGTTTCTTATATCATCTGCCTTTCTAAAACTTATTTTTTAAAACTTACAACCACAGAATTTTGGAAGGCTAAATTTTTTTTTTTTTTTTAAAGTAAGAGGTGATTGAGGCCCCTTGATATGGTGCCTTTGTGATCATCTGACTTATACTCTACCACTTTAGGCCCCACTTAACTTTTTAGGTCTTACTTCCTCATTTGATAATTAGATGTCAAGACTATAGGATTTCTAAAATCCATTATAGTTTTAAGTATCTCTTATAGCGCAAAGGTCTGGTAGAATTCCCTTATTCACCTTTTTTACTTTGTTTAATCAAAGGTCAAACAAGTGGCATGAACAAGTCCTAGGTTATTTTTTCTTAAACCTTTGTTCCATTCAGTTAAAAGTGTTCATCTGACGGACACAAATTTTGTGTGAATCTCCAGCACATAATGGACATTTAATAAATGGCTTGCCTGAATGAAAAAGAACTTTTTTTTTTCAAATAACTTACTTTATATATGTTTGTTTTAGATTTTTAGAGGATTTTTAGAAGGAAAAGTAACCTTTGCTCCGACATACAAATATGACTTGTTTTCTGATGACTATGACACCAGTGAAAAGTGCCGCACCCCTGCCTGGACAGACCGTGTCCTCTGGAGAAGAAGGAAGTGGCCTTTTGATAGATCAGGTTGGGACATGGATTTCCTCATTTAAATGAGCTAGCTCATGCAAATTTTATGAGGAAGAAGGGAATGATATAAATATCAAGGGAGGAGGGCTGTCAACCAGGTTTGGAAACCTTTCAACCGAGGTTTTCTAGAATAGAAGAAATAAAATATAAAACAATTAAAAAAATATTCTCAGACTTGCTTATAATAATTTAATTTTTTGGTCTATTTTCTTTCAGTGACATAATTTCATATAAAGAGAAGCAGGGAAACATTTTTATGAGAATTTCAATGGAGTGCTAATGAAGGTTTTTAATTTGAATAACTAATCTGGTTTGTAAATATTATGAACTGCCCCTTGTCTGTTGAATTACTTATGAAACACTAGGTAGTCACAGGTCTTTAAGTAATCTCAGAAGTAAAGCCTTAATTATTTACTAAGTAAAGCATAAAATGATAATTTAACCAAAACCTTTCTAACTTAAAGTTATCTAGACTTCCTGCTGCTTAACAAGTGTATCAGGCATCCCAGCCTCAGGCAACTGAAGCCTATAAAGCAAAGAAGCTAGCTGGCTCCTCCATCATCTGTCATGCTCATGTGGCTTCTCTTCTGTGTGTGTGTGTGTGTGTGTGTGTTTGTTTTTAATTCTGACTGCAGCTGAAGATTTAGATCTTCTAAATGCTAGTTTTCAAGATGGAAGCAAAATCCTCTACACATGGACTCCTGGCACTTTGCTGCACTACGGAAGAGCTGAGCTGAAGACCTCCGACCATAGGTTTAAACAGTCTTGGTATTTCTAATGGTGCTTGAAATTTATTTGAAATACATCTTTTCTTAAACATGTCTAACACATCCATCTTCCTTTATGCCTTAAGGCCTGTCGTTGCCCTGATTGATATAGATATATTTGAAGTTGAAGCTGAAGAGAGGCAAAACATTTATAAAGAAGTAATTGCAGTTCAGGGTCCGCCAGATGGTACAGTTTTGGTCTCAATCAAAAGTTCTGTCCCAGAAAATATTTTTTTCGATGATGCTTTGATTGATGAGCTTCTGCAGCAGTTTACAAATTTTGGTGAAGTTATACTCATAAGGTGAGTAAAATATTTAGTGTGCAAAAGCGGCTCATGACTCCTAAATATTTTCTATATTAGAAATTACCTTTTTATTGTTTGAATAGCATATGAATGTGGTAGACCCTTGAATGATGTGGGAGTTGGGGGCACTGATCCTCCCATGCAGTCGAAAATCCACTTAGAAGTTTGACTCCCCAAAAACTACTAATAGTCTACTGTTGACTGGAAGCCTTACCGATAATGTAAACAGTCAATTAACACATATTTTATATGTTATGTGTCTTACATACTTACAATAAAGTAAGCTAGAGGAAAGAAAATGTTAAAATTGTAAGGAAGAGAACAAACATTTACAGTACTGTACTGTATCAGGAAAAATCCACATAAGCGGACACCTGCAGTTCAAATCTGTGTTGTTTAAGGGTCAACTGTATTTTTATTTCCAAACTACAGGAAAAACATACTATAGAAATGTTGTTCAAAGAGTTCATAGGTTTTGAAACTGAACTCTGGTTAGAAAGTTTGAAGTTGAGTAATAAAAGTTGATGTGAACAATTGATGACAAAAATATGTGCACATTTAGATGTGGTGTCTTAAGATTCCCATACAGTCTAATGTATAACAAAGCCCTACAGCAAAATGAAGCTGCGATCACTGTTTTATTTTTGTAAGGAGAGTTAGGAGTAAAGCAGAGTGACTTTTCCTCCCTCGGTTTAAGAAATTTGATGTTTTAAGTAATTTTAAGTACATTTAATTTCCAACTAAGGGAGAAGCAGCACCACCAGATGAACAGTCAGGAGTCATCCAGTCCAGTCTTCGTTTCTGTCATTGACTTAACCATCTGCCTTTTGCAGAACCAGATGCTTCTTTCCTTGTTCAAAAAAAAATGTTCTCTTCCAAGTAGACAGCACTTTTGAGAGACTGAATGACATGTATGTGTTTGAATTTCATAGGGAAGAGGTTTGATTCCTTTCTGTGCTTTTCATCTACTCATTTAGGTATGTTTTATAGCTATTTGGTGGGTGGATCTCTGTACGAGGTGTGGTGGAAGAGCAGAGGAGAAATTGAAGACTTGATTCCTACTTGTAATCCAATGGAAAGATCAGGATTGTATAATGGCTTCCCTAGATACTAAACAGAGTACCCCACAGACTGAAGATGGTGTGTTTTCTGTAGAGTGAGAAGCCTGCCCAAGAAACCTAGAGTCCTTTCAGAAAGTAAATGACCAAATAGAGACGAAATTGCATTTATATATCCTTCAAATCATTTAACAAAGATCCACCCCAAAGCTTTAAAATAAAACATTTCTAAAATCCTAAGGCACTAGGAAGTACATAGTGAAATCTCCAAGTTTACAGATGACAGTAAGCTTTGCCAACTACAGAAAGCCAAATTACCAGGAGCACAATATGGGCAGCATAGTAGCAGACAAGTGTCCTCATGAGCAAATGTAGACTATGGCACTGGGCTAGAGAATCCAAAGTGTACATTAGGGATGAAAGACTGATACAGGAAAACAACCTATCTTTATAACCCAGTCTCGAAGGAACTTGGTATTAAATGAGAGCCAAAAGCTTTCCCCAAAGTGCTTGTCTTAATTTGAAAAAATATTGGTGGGTGCCTGGGTGGCTCAGTTGGTTAGGCGTCTGCCTTTGGCTCAGGTCATGATCCCGGAGTCCCGGGACCTAGTCCCACTTGGGCTCTTTGCTCAGCGGGAAGTCTGCTTCTCCCTCTGCCCCTCACCCTACCTTTGTGCTCTCTCTCTCTCACTCTCCCTCTCAAATAAATAAATAAAATCTTTAAAAAAAAAAAAGAAAGAAAGAAAGAAAAAGTATTGGTAACAAAACAAGGTATTATCCTAACGTTATAAAACTATGTGTTGTCTCCACACATGGAATATTCTGGTTGGTATACCTGCAGACAACCAAGTTAGAATAGAAAAAGCAGACCATGGAAGTAAACAAGGAGAGGACTACTGTCACCAGTAAAGCTAAACTGACCATTACCTTTTGGTCTAGAATAAAACAACTGTTAAGGAATGACCGAAGTCTATAAACCCTTTTATTTGTAAATGACAGATTCCCTGGAAATGTAAATGGGACAAATGTAGATACTTCTATTAGTTGGGGGGAAAATCTAGAAGCTTTTACCCTAGTGGGTGAAAACAGGAAGAAAATACAGCCTCTCCTCTTGATATCCATAAGCCATGCTTTTGAATCCTTGGTTAAGTGTGTGTGTGTGTGTGTGTGTGTGTGCCCGCGCTTGCACGTGCGTGGCCCTTTGAAAAATCTGCAAGGATTCCTGATCTTGATTTATATAATTGGAAGTAGTTCAATGAGTAAAATTGTTCTGTAAATAAGACTGATAATGTTTTTGTTTTCCTCTTTTTTAAACGATAACATTATTACGTGTCAGTGATCATCTTATTCAGAACTTGTTCTAATGTCCTTTGTATTTTTTTCTTTTGGGGGGTTACTTATTTCAAAATTACAAACCTAGAATCATAGCAAATGCCATTGAAGTCCCAAGAGAGTAAATGGCTGTCAGTGAATAAAGACAAGGACCATAATAAACTAAGGTACCTTGGGGCCAGTCAGATATATATATTCTAATGACAATTCCCTATCTTATTCCTTGGTCAAAGGAAATTTGCTTCAGGGAAGTCATTGAGACCCTGAAAATACATAGTTCTGGACTACAGGTCTGGGAGACTTGGATTCTAGCGACCTGTAACTCATTATCCATATAGGGTCACTTTGAACAAGCCACTTATAACCTCTGGCCCTTTTTTTTCCTTATCAGTGAAATGAAGGATTAGATTAGCCGGGATCACAAATGGAGGTCCACAGGTCCACAGGTCCGACTGCTTTATTAGCATAGTATTTGAAAGAAATTTGAATTTGAAAGCTTTTAGAGGAAGTGTGCCCTCTCCAGGTCACCAGTGGCCCTACTGCTCTCCCTGTTGTTTTTTACTTTCTGGCCTCTATAGGCCCTTGATATAGTCATTGGGTTAGTCATTGGGCTAGTTACATATAAGATACTGATTATTTTTTATGGCTTATTTTTCTCTTTCTTGAAGGTTTGTAGAAGATAAAATGTGGGTTACATTTTTGGAGGGAAGCTCTGCCTTGAGTGTTCTGAACCTAAATGGTAAAGAGGTAAGGTAGCATTTGTTGATTCTAAACCATTTTGAAAAAAGGCATCCAAAGATTATGTTTTTATAGACAGGCAGCAGGATTATCTAAATGTATTTCCAGTGCAGGACTATAAAAGACCTTATGGTGTGTTTTAATATTTATTATTTAGACTAAGTTTCTGACCAGCTTGGAATTATTTTGGTCCTCCCTAAAGATACTAACCATTGGTAACACACTAAGAAGAAAAAACATGTGTATCACCTAACTGGATTTTTATTATATGGAAACTTATTAATTGGGATAGATATTCTGGCTTATTCATAGTAGGAAAGATTTCTATTAAATGAAGAAGATACTTTATTTACAAGAAAACAAGGGAGGAAGGTACTCTTTATTCCTAGGAACTGGTTTTATTGGCTTGGATCACGGTACCCAGATAACCATTTTCAGGTATAGGTAAAATAATTCCCATAGATAACAAATCCATCCCACTGAAATATTTTAGAAATTTTTAATTAGTGGAGGTATTCCTAACCTGTGACTTAAAACGTTATTGATGGAGGAAATTTACATCAATGGCCTGGAATAGTTTTACTTCTATAAAGTGCTGTGTCTGTCTGTTTTTTCTGAATGATTTTGGACAGATCCTAAATTTCTAAGCATGTGGTCACTAGAAGGATGGACTAAAATCCAGACCTAATTTCTCCAACAGTGGAAAACTCATAAAGCCTTCCGTGAGCTTACTCTTCTGTCACATTACTTCAGTTTCCTTGGAGTAAAACGACAGTTTCCACACATATATTGCTTTTGAAATAGGTTTTATATGCTAGTTTTTCCTGAATGTAATAGTAATACACTCAAGCAAAAGTAAATCGTGAAATACAGAAAAGTATAAAGAAAGAAGTAGTGAAGAACACTAATCCAACCATTACAAAATAATTTCTCTTAACCTTGATAGATGCATGTATATTAAAACCAGTGAGATTATATATACATTTGTGTGTGTAGTAACACAAGCAGGATATACATGTACATATACATACATACGTGCACAGACACAAATAAGATTGTGTTGTAAGTGCTGTTTTCTCACTGCCTATTCACTTGACGGTATCATGGACATTTTTCTATATGAGCAAATATGTCATTTTTAATGTCTGCAGACATTAATTTTGTTATGTGGATAAATACATAAATTTATTTAACAAACTCTTATTAATAGCTAGATTGTTGGAATTTTAATTATTAAAACCAACATTCCAGGGAAGTCCTGTGTACACTATAACTTTGTGTGCTTATCCTGTTATTCCTGACCTTAGGATAAATTCCTAAATGTAAATTTGCTGTGTTAGAGAATATAGGCATATTATAATTTGATGTTTGTTGCCTAATTGTTCTTCAGAAAGTATGGATCTAATTATATTATGCCTTGGATTACCTAATATTTACATCCTAATCGATACTGGGTAATTTCTAACTTTGACAACCTGAAAAACCAGAAGTAGTATGTCATTTCCGTTAAGATTTTAATTGCTGGTCATCTTAATTTATTGGTCATTGGTACTTTCTAAATGAGCTGCGTATGTCTTTAGCCTATTTTTCCCTGGGGTATTTATTCATCTTCTGAAGCAGCCTTGGTGTAAAGTTCAGTCCCTTTCCATTTGTGCTGCAGATATTCCTACCTGCCGATCTTGTAACTTGGTTGTGTCTTAACTGTATGGAAATTAGATTTTTAAATTTAATTCTAGCTTTAGTTTCTTTAAAGCCTCTCTTCATCCCATGAGGATATAAATATTTAAGAGCAACTCTCAATTCGGCGTTAGCTTACTCCCTTGCTGAGTATTTCTTTTGTCTTTCTCTGATAGTTTAATTTTCCTTATTTTATTTCTTCTCCTCCTTTTCAGCCCTGTCCCTTACCCTCAAGTCTAGTTATCTGTGTTATGCTCTTAGAAAATACCCACTCTTAAGTCCCTAAAAATATTTTGAAAATTCTGTAAAAATTATGTTTATGGAAAATATATAATAATGTTTAATTTGTCCTTTTGAAAGTTAGATATTTCCAAACCTCTAGTCTGTTGCTTTGTTATTAACATTATTTCAGCCCCAAATCTTCTAGGACATATGTAGATCATTAAGAGCTCTTGCATTCCAGGGAAGGAGCTGGGAAAATTAGATAGCTTAGGGCGCCTGGGTGGCTCAGTCGTTAAGCGTCTGCCTTCGGCTCAGGTCATGATCCCAGGGTCCTGGGATCGAGTCCCACATCGGGCTCCCTGCTCGGCAGGAAGCCTGCTTCTCCCTCTCCGACTCCCCCTGTTTGTGTTCCTGCTCTCGCTGTCTCTCTCTCTGTCAAATAAATAAATAAAATCTTAAAAAAAAAATTAGATAGCTTAAGTGGGGCAAACCTAAAGGATGATCTTGAGCATGTTCTTTAAAGACCTATGAAGCCTGTTGCCAAGTTCTGAAATAGAATTGATTTGTTCTGATAAGCAAATAAAGGATTATTGGTTTCTTAGGACACTGACGTCAAAGCTCAGTGTAGATAGTAAATTACTATTAAAAACGACTGTACCGTTCAGGCCAGCAGCTTTGTGTCTCCATCCTGTGCCTTCAAGGAACTCTAATGTCAATAGCACTTTGAGCCACGGAAGATCTGTACCCACAAAGGTGTCAGCTGTTGGTCACAGCTACACAGCTCCTTTGGAAATACCAGAAAAGTTCACTTATTTTATATACTCCAGAAGCTCTTTAAAGGAAGGAAGTTGAAACTGTGTAGGAGAGAGCTTACATTTTAGAAAGCAAGTTTATTACATGGTATGGGTTTTAAATGACAGTGTCTTTCTAGTGCACGGTCTCTGTTTGACCAAGGAGTCTTGTGGCTGTGTGCAGGTTTTTTGAAACTATTTTTGAATACATCAACAGGACAGCGTGACTTAATTATAATGTGTTTGGCTGTTGCAGATTATACTTTTGTCTAAAAGCCGCTCACATTTATAGGAAAGGCAGAATGCCAGTCCGTCTCTTCTCTAATTGTTTCATGTAGGAACAATTAACCTGTGGATCAGAATCAAAGGAAGTATCAAATTATGTAGCAAAGTTGTCAGTGAATTTACATCTGGCCAGGGAAAGATACTGGCCACAGCAACAGAAACCTGAATCTGTGTGCATCCTAGAAGAGAAGACCTTAGATTTAGCAACACGGGCTTTTAAAGGGAAAATTGGAAATGTTTAAGCTACTTCAAAATTCGGTATATGTTAAATTGAATCTAACTGAATTAAGCCTAGACTATTGCATAGTGTAACTAAAGCTGTTGCTTTATTCCAAGATAATTTTCATGCTAATGAATTTTTAATTTCTATCTCTTTTAATTAACTAGTTACTGGGTCGGACTGTAACTATTACTTTAAAAAGTCCAGACTGGATCAAAAATTTGGAGGAAGAAATGAGTTTAGAGAAAATTAATGTTGCATTGCCATCATCGACAAGCTCCACACTGCTTGGTGAAGATGCGGAGGTCACAGCAGATTTCGATATGGAAGGTTTGTTTATGGAACACATTTACTTCTGTGCTTCTAGATAAGTGTCCTTTCCCGTCAGTGAAGTCTTAGTCTCCAAGTTTATCCATCTCTATCTTCTTACAACACACAGAGCAGTATTAATTGGATTTTGTTTTGCGTTGTACTTGTCTATTTTGCCTGTACCTAGACTTCAGATTGCAAATGTATTTGTCCTTCTTGCATTTAAAGGTTAAGATCTTTACAAGTGTGAGTTTATGTCCTTCTGTGCTAAGAGCACAAATTGGTATTTCTGGTGTGTGGTTTGGTCCCACTAGTTGCAGTTAAGGTAGAAAAGTAGAAGTTCAAAGTGGGTGTTCTAACAACAGAAATGGGTTCAAAGTAGTTATTACAAAAGAAGATACATTTCAAAGCAATTTTAAAAAGATTCTCAAGGAGGCTAAGAGCACATGCATTTGAATGGACCCATATAAATGTGGCCATTTCATATTTAGCGTTTAAAGTACCTAGTTATCTGGATAATAATTTCCTTAAATGTAATCAAGAAATGCAGGTGCTTTCTCATGCTATGTGCTGTGTTATTCTAGCATATTTCCCATGACAGTGCATCCCTTAGTTTATAAAATGACAATATATCATACTGTGAAGCTGCATACATTCCAGGTAACACATTTAAGAGTTGAGCGCCGTACAAGACAACTCCAGCTTTCATGTTTCTCTTTTCATTCGTTGGCTTAGTCCATACATTTATGTCCTACCTTGGATGTGCCGGGTACGTACTAGGTGCTGAAAATTCAACAGATATCATCCTTGTCCTTCCAGAACTCCTAGCTTAGCAGTGTTACCAGTGAGCAGGCAATGAGAGTCAGGTGACAGATGCAGTCATGAACAATGCTGTGGTAGTTCATGGGACAGTTGCCCACCTCGGATTTGGGAAGCAGGGAAAGGTTTCCCAGAGAAATTGAAATTTGAGTTGAGAATCTAAAGACTGGGTGAGAATTAGATGAGGGAAGGTGGAAAGGGTGAGCCAGGAAGAAGGAATGTGCAGGGACCAAAGGGGGAGAAGGCTCAAAGCTCTTCTGTAAGTACGCTCATGAGGGAGTAAAGGGAGAGAAAAGAAATCAAGCAGGGGAGCGGTGTGGGGTGGAAGATGAATTTGGTCTGGATCATGTTGAACTGAGGTGTCTTAGGAGACTGCTGGGCCCACATGTGGACTGTGGGTGTGTGAGGCAGGTGCTCCGCAGAGCTCTGGGCTCACAGGGCAGCTCTGATAGCAGCTCAAGTCACGGGTTGTCATTAGCTTGGCCAGAAGGACTGTATAGAGATGGGAGAAAACTGGTCCTGGGAATGAACAGAGAACCCCAGATTTTAAAGACAGGCAGAAGGCAACTGCTCACAAAAGGAAAATGAAAAGAAACAACTAGCAATGTCAGAGAGCCAAGAGATGGGCCTAAAAATCAAGGAAAGAAATGGTAACAAGGAAGGCATAGTCAATGGAGTCCTGTGTCACAGGGAGAGGAGGAGAAATGGGGACCACAACTTGCCCTTTGGATTTAAGAACAGTGAAGGAGGCTGTTGGTGACACTCATGAGAGTACTTTCAGTGCAGCGATGAGGCCAGATGGTGGTAAATTGAGGTGTGGATAGAAGGTGAAGAAGTGGAGAGAGTGTCTATAGACAGCTCTTTAAAGAAGCTAAGATGGGGGCTGCGGAGTGTGAGGAGCAGTTGTTCCAGGGAGATTGGGGATCCAGGGAGTGCTGTTTGAAATGAGAGAGGCTTAAGAGGTCTTCATGCCATGGTAAGGGCTGACAGTGTTGGGGACCAGCAGGGCAGAAGGGGTGATAGAGCAGGTCACTGAGAAAATGGAGTGGGGGGGCAGAACCACAAAAACCCGAGTGCAACCATGGGATTAGACTCCAGCTTGGCAGCAGGTTGTGGGAAGGGGGTCCCATCTTAAGACTTCTCTCTCCTCTGATGGGGCGCCTGGGTGGCTCAGTCGTTAAGCATCTGCCTTCGGCTCAGGGCATGATCCCATCCTGGGATCATGCCCCACATCAGGCTCCTGGCTCAGCGGGAAGCCTGCTTCTCCCTCTCCCACTTCCCCTGCTTGTGTTCCCTCTCTCGCTGTGTTTCTCTCTGTCAAAGAAAGAAAGAAAGAAAGAAAGAGAGAGAGAGAGAGAGAGAGAGAGAGAGAGAGAGAGAGAAAGAAAGAAAGAAAGAAAGGGAAAGGAAAGGAAAGGAAAGGAAAGGAAAGAAAGAAGGAAGGAAGGAAGGAAAGAAAAGAAAGAAAGACTTCTCTCTCCTCTGAGAAGTGTTAAAAGCTGAGGTTATCTACAGGAGTAGGGCAACCCACAGTCTCAGGAGAGTTGAGAAGTTTCAAGATAAAGCTCCTGAGAAGGGAGTGGGGGGTTGCGGAGAGCCAATCACGAAATTGCCAGGCAGCTTTGGGATCCCAGAGGAGGCTGAAAATTGCAAACCGAATGTGACTGCAATCGTCAGCACCACGGGATTCTCTCCAGCAGCAGCACTCAGCAGCCCAGGTGTGGTGATCGAACTGATGCCCGTGGGACAGAAGGTGCGTGGGGGTGGCCAAGGTGAAGTGCCATCGAATCCGAAGACAGACTCAGAGAAGCAGAGTGGCATCGGGGCTAAAAGGAGAGGGATCAAAGGCCTGGATCCTGATAAAGTCCCAAGAGGGAAGAGTCACTGAAGGACAGAACTGAAAGGCTGGGAGCTAGTGTTTTGAGTATTATCTCAGAGCTAGTGCAATTGGGAGGGCTGTGTGTGTTTGAGTGGAAGAATGTGTAAGGACAAGACCAAGGTTTTTCAGTTGTTGATGTGTTGTCTACATGGATTTTGATGTCACCCAGAGAGATGGTGGGACCCGACTGTCATCCTGCTCTCTGCTTAGTCCTCAGTGAATGGGTTCAAGTCACCAGAAGGATGGAGGTTGGAGATTATGGCAGCAAGTGGGTGTGGAGAGCGTTAACATAAATTCCTGCAGGCATAGGCTCAAAGAAGTAGACCTTTTTATTCAGGATTGGAGGATTAATGTTCTGAAATTGGAATCAGGTTGCAAGGGGAACCTGACTCTACTTTCCAACCCTGAGGAAAGGAGGGAGATGGGGGGGCCTCAGGGGAGCACAGGGGAAGGAGTGGTGAGGAGACTTTTGGGGAAGGGTATGTAGCTGTCTGAGAGCCTGTCTACTCTAAGGGCTGGAGCTGAGTTGAGGACTCCCCCAGAGTGGGGAGGGAGCAGTTCCGTGCAGCAAGTAGAAAGGTTTGGAAGGAAAGGAGAGCAGTAAACTTTTGAGTCAGCCAGCCCTGAGATAGCTGCTCAGTGGAATATTGAAACCACTTGTGTCAACCCCGCTCCAGGTGTTAGTCACCACGGACATCCTGATGCTCTGAGGTAATAGGCTATCTTTACAGTTTAACAACATGCTTAACCTCTGCATGTTTGCAATGTCATAACGAACCCCTTGAAACCTGGATTGGTAAAAACAATCTCTGAGAAAGTGAAAATGGTGGTAATTTTAATAACCTTGTTTCCTTAGGTGATGTCGATGACTACAGTGCTGAAGTTGAGGAAATTCTTCCCCAGCACCTGCAGCCGTCTTCAAGTTCTGGCCTTGGCACTTCCCCAAGCTCTTCACCCCGGACCAGTCCCTGCCAGTCACCGACCATATCAGAGGGCCCCGTACCTTCCCTTCCCGTAAGACCAAGTCGAGCACCATCGAGAACTCCTGGGCACCCAACTTCACAAAGTGTGTATTTTATTTCAGGTTTTCTGTGACTTTCCCTAGCTGATCTGTTTGATTTTATATGGTCAAATCTCTGATGCCTTTGGATCTGTACTGTGTTTTCTATGCATACAAAAGAGGAAGCCTGTAGATGGTAAGCCCTAAATGGAAAGGAAGGTAACTCATCATCACTTTCATCAGATGAGAATTTTTCTTAAACCTTTTTTCCTATGAGGTTGATCCATGTCTTAAAATTGATGTTTTTCTGTAAGTGCAGTTAAGAACTCATTACCATCTGGGCTTAAGTATCTATTTATACATAACCTCTATTATGGTATGAAGCAAAAAGAGACAAAAAATTTTTTTTGAGTTCAAATTTAAGAGTCATTACTCCTCCAAAGTTGGAAGATTTGTCCTGGAAGTTGTTATATCGCATGACTAAATCACTGTTCTATGCTTACCAACATCTCCAGAAAATGTCTTCCATTTCGTAAATTTCTCCAGTTCTCCCATACTACTCTTAGAGGACTGGCTTCATTAGATAAATTCAAGATAAGCTAAGGTGTAGAGAAAAGAAGAGACTCCTTTTTTCTTCTCTGTATGGGCCAGCAGACTGCAAATGACCTTATTCAACCAACGCTTTGTGCCCTCTTGATCGGGCCACTCAGTAAATCAGCTCTCAGCACCTGGGGCTTTGGTAAGGTGTCCACATGGAGCTACAGCACTCTTGCTTCCATGGTACCAAAGGGGACTTTAATGGCAGAACTGCTTATGTTATTGATAGTAAAAATGCATGTCAGTACATTACAGAACAAATGGAGAAAATGAGCAAAATCAAGAATCGAGAATCTGTCATATGTATTGGGAAGTACCATACTCACATGCTCACACCCACGTGGAACCTGATCTTACCTCATGTACTTTTTTAGGTTCTCCTATTGACACTCTGCCAAGAGAGTCTCAGCCCCTAGAGCCCAAGAGGCCTCCTCCTCCCCGCCCGGTTGCTCCTCCTGCACGCCCTGCTCCCCCCCAGAGACCACCTCCACCTTCAGGTAACCAACCATTTGATTTCCATTTCTGCTAGATTGAAAATCTTCCTCCATTCTATTTTAAAATGTTTTGCGTGTCTTCAAACCTCGAGCTTCTAGATTTTATTGTTTTTGTACCGTTGTTGTTCTGCCTGAGCCTTTCTCTGAGGAACAACAGAACAGGTAAAAAGAGTGTTTCCCGACTAGATTTCTGTAGTAGGTTTTTCTAGCTAGCTGCCTTCTTACAGGTGTGCAAAACAAATGTTCGTTTTATTTTTGCTAATCTGATGTAGTTGTACTAATTTCTGTAAAACATATAATTAGAACTGAAGAACATACATATACTTATTTATGATAAAGTTTTATATATTTGCTTAAATATTCTTTTTAAGTGAGTATAGTGCCGTTACTTAAATTGTTAGAAGTATTTGCATTAAATAATAGCTTTTTTATAGTACCGAGATACTAGTTTGTAGTTCCTACATGACATTTAACATTATGAATACTATAGTAAGTCTTTGACATTTCAGTTCTTTATTTAATGTCCTTTCCTTTCCGCTGCATATTTTCTTATGAACTATAAGGGGCTAGGAGTCCTGCACCTGCTAGAAAAGAATTCGGAGGTAACCATTTATATTTGTTATAATATATGCATCTTGGTTCATTCATGTTTTAGAGTTTGATCCCTGTAACAGAAAGACATTTTAGATTTGTTTGATAAAAGCCATAGTGAATGATATTTATACTCCAAGTTAAAAGTAGCTCCAAACTTCCATTATATTCCTGTTAAGTAAAAGATCAGAGTTTAGTTTCGTTAGTGAGTAGGCCTGATACAGGCTACCATTCTCCAGGTAGACATAGTTGAGTTTCTCATCAAGGACTGATACACTTTTTCTTAATAAATATAGTTATTTTGATTACACAGATTTAATTCCCCCAAATCACCGTAATTTTGAAAGGAATTCAGATACAGTAAATATAGAACATTTTCCAAGTACTTGATTAGTGATTAGTGATGCACTAGTACTTTCCTTTTCTAGAAACTTAGCAAATCTAGTGATTAGCAGAATTTCCTGGGAATGCAACTTAAAGCTATAATTATCTGAAATATATCTTTCATTTTGTACGGCTTTATCATAACTTGTCATAAAACTCATGCTTCGCTTTTTTTTTAACATGAGAATGATTTTATTTTTTTCAATAAGGAAATTTTTATTAACAAATGGGTCACTTTTTAAAAAAAGTGTACTTTGGCTTACATGAAAATTTCTCACAAAAGTCAGTTGGCGGTATGTATTTGACAAGTTCATTTAATCTAATTCTAAGAGAGGATGAGGCAGGTTATCATAGTTCTGCAGAAGAGCCTTCACAGATCCACTGATAATACTGTTAAGGCCCACTCATTATACCTGTGTGGTCATTCTTTTTCTACTCTGGCTGCCTGATGCCGTTGCTGACCGAGTCACGTGGTATCACAGGTTGTCTCTGCTGCTATGTAGATTTTAAGGACTTTGTATAAAAAGTATAGCCCAATTATTTCAGCTTGAACAGCTTCTGCAGAATGCTGCTGGATGATAATTTTTTCCATTGACTTTCAAAAAACATTAATTTTTCTCATTTTGAACTCCTGCTTTTGTTTATATTTTTACGATAATTTCTACTTAACCGCTTCCTTTAATTAGGAAAACAACGTACAGAAAATGAATTTTTAAATGAACTTGTGAAAAGTTATATCAAACTTAGAAATCTGACTTAATTTTTAAAAATTGCTTCTTTTCATAATTCTTTTGCAGGCAATGTTTGCACCTTATTTTTTGAACCTTATAAACCAGTAACTCCTTTAAGGCAGTAACTTAGAGAAAGTCATTACAGTACCTTTAGAGTTTTCTTAAAATAATGCATCAAAAACTAACTTCTAAGAAACTAATATAGTCTAATAGAAATTTAAAATGAAATCGATACTATGATTTCTTTTTCCTTTTTGACTGTCAAATATTAGAGCTTTTATTAGTGATTTAACTGTGAATATAATGAGATGATCATAAAGTAAAGGCTTTCATTAAGATATTTTAAAATTTCCTACAGCTCATAATCTCTGATATAGGAAGAAAATTGTCATCCCCTTTCTATCCTGTTTGAGGAAAGGGAGGCCTGGGGTTTGGGCTAGGCTTCTAAAGTCACTTTGGTTTGTATTGATATCTTTGAAGAAATGTAAAGCAGTAAACCTTTTTGCAAAAGTCAGTTGAACGCAGAAATTGTTTTGTGTGCCTGCCTTTCATTCTGTGCTGTGGGCCCTGAACAATACACAGCTTCTGTTCTTTCTCTAAAAAGGTGTTGGAGCCCCGCCCAGTCCTGGGGCAGCTAGGCGAGAGATGGAAGGTAACAAGACTTCTACATCATAGAAACGGACCTCTCATCTCACTTCTAAATGTCAGCCCCCCAGTGTGTTAAAGGCACACTAAATCTGTCCTTAGTCTGCCTGTAAACTTCCCCATTCCCCCTATGTACACCGTGTAACCTTGTACTTTTTCTCTTTTCATTCTGTGTTGCGGATAGTTTCTAATGGGTTACCCGTTTAATTTCCCTGTGATTCTTATGTTGTATTGTACTCTGTTTTGTATATATTTCATATCTACTTAGGATGTGGAATTACTGTACGATGTTATTTTAAGAAAATGCCTTTCAAAATTCTTTTTAGAATAAATCAAATGTTTAGAAATATACTATACCAACTCTGAAGGTTTAAAAATTAATAATTATCATTAAACCCTATTAATTCAGGTCCAAGAATAAGTATTTTGTGGGTGATTTCAAATAACAAATTTTTTATGTATAATGATGCTTACCTAAATTTGCTTAAAAGACCATTAAGACTAAAAGCCATTCATTAAGATAATAGTTATCAAAGGGCCGATGTATTTAATATGACAGTTGCACTTGAATTTCCTTTAAAAAAGAATAAATTTGATATGCCACCTGTAATAGTTCCCCCTGCTCCTTTTGACCCCCAGAGTGATTTATTTCATTTCATGTGTCCAATACCTTTCTAGTGAATTTGAACCACATATTAACACTGTCTTCCATAAGGCAAATACTTAGTTGTAAGATGTGCCTGCCTTCTACTTTAATCATAGGATTTTGTTGTAGAAATCTAAAATACCTCATTGTAAGATTCCTGTATCGATAGTGATATCTATAGCATGAAGCTCTAAAACAGGGTTCTTAGGAGCCCCTGGTGTAACCTGGAAAATGCTCTGTTTTGCTGGGGAGCAGTTTGTCTGCCAAACTCGGAGAGGCAGTAGGGTCCCATCTTGTGACCTTACGTTTTCAAGGTTCATAGGGGAGAACTCTGTTGGGAAGGTCACCTTAGAAGTCACCCTGTAAGTGAGATATCAGACTGAGGGCTAAGTTGTCTCATAAATGTCACTCTGAGTATTCTAATTTTTCTCTCTTTTGGGGCATTTCCTTGAGGAAGGATAATAGCCTTCATCATTATCCAAAGCAGGGTACCTTTGGTTCCCATCTCATGCCCCCATTTGTGCTGGTAATGAAACAGAACAGCCAACTGATGTTATGCAGTGTTGCTTGATTCTTTACTTATGACTCATTTTTTTCCCCCTTCCCGCTTCAAAGCACCCAAAAGCCCTGGAACAACACGGAAAGATAATATAGGTAAAAACACTTGAATTTAGCTACTTAACCTTAAAACTGGATGTAGACACTTGGGATATAAGTACGTGGTTTCTTGTTTCTTTCTTTAAAAAAAAAAACCAAAAACCTAAATACGTGGTGTGATGTCTTTGTTTCAGGACGCAATCAGCCTTCACCTCAGGCAGGACTCACAGGCCCAGGACCTGCTGGATACAGTGCAGCCAGACCGGTAGGCAGCACCTAGCCTGGGGGCCAACAGGTTTAGGGTCCAGGTCCCGGTTTGCTGTCAGTCAGGTGTGTTATCTTGGAAAATCACGTGTCAAGGCCTAGTTTCCTCAACGCTAAAATGAGGGAATGACACTTGATAACTTCCAGGGTACCATTCAATGATAACATTTAGCATACTCTTCAAAAATAACGAAATATACTTTATTATTTGAACAAAAGTGATATACTTCAGTAATTAGGGTCACTAAATAACTTAGAATCTCAACATTTATGAGAGGGCAGTGTATTTGGGCAGCTTTTTAAGATATTATCTGAGTAATTAATGAGGATAGGAAGTCATCCTTCAAGAAGAAGGATTTTAAAACTGGATTGGAGGAAGAACATTTATGATGGGAGTCCATGTACTAAAACTGGTTCTGAAGGTAGGAAAAGTAGGCGCACAGATGGCACCGCAGGGCTTTTCCCTTCCTTGTAAATCTGTGGTTTTCTGTGTTTAGCCTATGTTCTCTAATACACGTAATTATTCTAATATTTACCCAAATGAAAATTTTCTCTGGGATCTAACAAGTAAGTAATAAAAGAAAACGCAAACCAGAACCAGTGGCTTGTCCAGTGGTGCCTGGGACTGCAGGGGGACCCCTCACTGAGGAGTGGGACCCAGGAGCCGGTACTCTCGGGAGAAGCGCAGAGGCTGCTTCTGATGAAACCACTTCTAATTCCTAGTGAGAAATGGTCAGAGCCTTTCTAAGAAAGTTTTGTCTTTCCTGTTGTAGCCGTCTAGTTAATAAGCACCCTTAAAGTCCTTTACTACATGTCATACTACATGTAATATTACACTCCGCATTAAAGGGTCTGTGGCGGGGCACCTGGGCAGCGCAGTCGGTTGAGCGTCCGACTCTTGATTTCAGCTCAGGTCGCGATCTTGGGGTCGGGAGATGGAGCCCCGAGTCAGGCTCCACGCTGAGCAGGGAGTCCACTTAGATTCCCGCTCTCCCTCTCCCTCCGCTGCTCCTTCTCTGCTTGCTTGCACACACTCTCTTTCTCTCTCTCTCTCTCCCCAGTAAATAAATAAATAAATAGGTAAATAGTGTCTGTAGGATACAGATGCTAGAGGATTTGTTACCCATTCTTTTTTATAAAGGGACAGTCGCTCTTCACTGACTTTGCCAGCACACTTCCCACAAGCACTTTATGTATTCTGTTTAATGCCATCAGAATAGGGAAGGTAAGTCAGGATTTTGTGATTGCAATAATAACTTGTGCTGAAATAAGAAATACAGGGGCTTAGAGCCTCCAGCAAACTTAGGAAAATAGACAACAGATGTCTCACAGGTGTCCCTCTGAATGTTATCTAATTTAGCACGTTGAGTTAGTCATCCAAGAGTTTTTACTTCTGTGTTTGAAAAAAATGATCTTAGGGTGTGGATTTTCTTAGACGTCTCAGTTGTTCCACGTATGCGTGTCTCCATCTCCTCGTGAGCTTTCACACCATCCCTGGCTGCAACTGAGGCCACATTGCACAGGGGAGGGGCGGGGGGGGCCCCCACCGCTTGTCACACCTGAGTTCAGGTCCTGGTTTCCTTTCTAGCTTTACAGCCTTGGCAAAGTTGTATACATTTCTTCGTCTTCATTTAAAATAGAGATGATAAAGAATACTTACCTCTGAGGGGAATTTCGAAGATGCAATGGAAATGCCTATATAGTGCTTAATTAACATCGTGCCTGCCACATAGTAAACAGTCAAAAATAAAAAGGTTTTAAAGCTTAACACTGTATGACTATAAATAGAGAGCAATTAAAATGACAAGATGGGGGCTAATGCCAGAGAGGAGACTAAATGAGATACAAAAACAAATATTTTTGCAAAATCTCATCTATTGAAAATAAGTAAATGTCTCAAATGTTATTTTCCCATTTCTAGACTATTCCGCCCCGTGCTGGAGTGATCAGTGCCCCACAGAGCCATGCTCGGGCATCTGCTGGAAGACTGACCCCCGAAAGCCAAAGCAAACCACCAGAAGTAGTGAAAGGTAGACCCTGTATTAGAAATTCCAGTTTTGTTCTGAATTTTTTCACGTGTCCTTGTCCCCTCCTCTCACCTTCTACAACATACTCAAGTGGGGATAGCCTTCCTTCTACATGCCGCAAGAAAGGAGGCTGCTTGGTGGGAGCACGGGGGCCTAGAATCCCCCAACACCTCATGGAAGGAAGAACAGAATGTGGTTTTCTAGAAAATACCTAACATCTGAAAATTCATTGTTTAGGGTCAGTTCTTCTTCCTGAACCGCTGAAGCCTCAGGCTGCCCTTCCTATGCAGCCTTCTCCGCCCCCGCCTGTTCAGAAGCTGCAGGAGCCTCTTGTCCCCATGGCAGCGCCTTTGCCTCAGTCGGCCCCCCAGCCGAGCTTGGAAACCCCGCCTCAGCCACCCCCTCGGAGCAGGTCGTCCCACAGCTTGCCTTCAGAGCCTTCGTCACAACCACAAGTAAGTCCCGCTAATGAACAAGATTGCACTTGGATGCCTTTGGAATAGTCTTTGAACAGACTTACCTTAATTAACCTTTTGCTGAGATCAGGGGTTCTCAGAGAGCAAGCTTAAAATCGGGTGCTCGAGGGAATTTCCAGGTGGTTCCCAGGCTGTTCTATCCTGTTAACATTTAAAGTGTTTGTGACTTTTTCATTTTTTTTAAATGCACATTTTACTTTGGATAGTTAACATATTAGGACGAACAGAGTGTATTTTTCTTGTTGTTCACAGCTAATATATTAGTTTTGGCTTTCACTTTCTGGAGAGAGATGCCTTACCATTGGCAGTATGGTTAATTTCCCGTAAACAGAGAGTAATCCTTTTGTTTCTCCAGCTGCAAGCAGTAGTCCTTTTCTGTGGTGGAGCTGGCCCTGGGGTCCTCAGGTATTTCCGTGTCAGTCACTGGTCCAGTTCAGATGTTTTGGCTGTGCAGCAGTGTGCTTATTGACCAAGTAGAAACCATCAGAAAAATAAGGTCACCTCATTAGTGTTGCACAGAAAGCAGTGCCATTGCCTTAGGGGTGAAGATCATAGGATCACAAGGACTTCTGCTATGCGAGCATGACCTCACATTGGAAAGACTTCCAGTGTGTATATACAGAGTTATTTTTATACAGGGATAATCATGCAAGTTAAATTGTTTTATTTTATTTGGATGCGGTTTTACTTTGTTTGGTTATATACATTCTAGTAAAATTGCTAAAATAAAATTCATGTTTAGTAAGAACAGTTTTTGTTGTCCAGCCTTACAATTTACTTTATCCTAAAGTTTTAACTTGAAAATGCCATCAAGGCCAAAGAAGTGTGTAAAGTTTTATAAGTCTGCTTTTAAACTTCATAAAGATCTACAATACACAAATATTACACACTGGCAAATGCCCCTAAGCACATTTATAAATAAAGTTTATATCTATTTTTACAGATATCTGGGGATGTCCAGCTAGTAGGCAGAAGTTAACAGCTTCTTATGCTTCTGTATGGTGAAAAACAGATATTAAAGTAAACATGAGTCTTAAAATGAATATTGTTAGCACTTAGCACTTTCTCAGACAATTGGTCACATTTATAAAAACTGAGGAAGTATATATAATTGAGAGAAATAAAATGTTCTCTTAAGCTGATCAATATCATAAAGTATTCTACATTTTTTAGTTCAGAAAATTGAGGGTGTTGGCTATATATAAAAAATTGTAGCAATCCTTCAAACAATAAATGTCCATTATTCTTTTCTCTCTGCCAGTCCACATTTAGTGAGTCCTGAATTTTTCTTCTCATTTTCTTGTAATGTTTACTATCGTATTTTTTTTTTTTTTTTTTTATGTAATTGGAGGGCAGGGTGCTTGGGTGACTCAGTTGGTTGGGCATCCAACTCTTGATTTCGGCTTAGATCATGATCTCGGATTCTTGGGACCCAGCCCCATGTCAGGCTCTGCGCTCATCGGTCCAGAGGAGGCTGCTTGAGGTTCTCTCCCTCTTCCTTCCCCTCCCCTGTGTGCACACACATGCACGCCCTCTCTCTCTAATAAATCTTAAAAAAATTTTTTTTAACTATTTTGGAATAGCCAAAGGAATGTTGAATAAAAAATTTTTAAATGTAATTGGAGGGCAAAAACTTTCAAACTAGCTGTCTTAGAGCTTTCTACTACTGTTTTAAGAGAGAAAGTGAGCATCTATTTCATAGTAAAATTGAACCTTAATTCCTAAGTCTGTAACGGTTTAAGTATTCTTAGACCAATATGAACATAGATACAGTACTCTGAAAAACTTGAGAAAGAATAAACTGTCCAGTAAGATTGCAGTTTTCAGCAGAAAATAATACAAAAGTACCATAGGACAAATATTCCCTTGACTACCACATTATCATTTTCTTAGGTCATTTTCCATTGTTTTGATTTCTGTTTTTCATTGGAATGGGTGTGGTGATTTGGTGGCAGACAGCATGTGCTTCGTGTGTGGCCTGGTAGAGAACGTTCTCCTTGAATCTTGTATTATCCACTTTATTGAAACTACCAAAGATGTTTGTTTTAAATTCTAAATATTCTTTTTACTCAGTCACTGGTATCAGATTGCTCCAAATATATCTCACACACACACACACACACACACACACACACACTTTTCTTTCTTGGGGGAGTGGGGGTCTTGTTTGTGTGCAGACTGTCTTTGGAAAGGATCACAAAGTGGTTGACAGTGTCCTCCAGGGAGAGGAGAGTGCTGGGGGGGATGGAAGGAAGGGAGGCATTTTATCTTCTCGTACCTCTTGAATTTTGAACCATAAAAATAATGCCTATTCAAAAAATAATAAATATCTAAAATTTAAAAATCTCCCAGAGCTATAGGTTGAAAAGGATAAGAATTTAAAATATATATTTGATATTTTGGTCATACATGAAATAGTCTTAGAATTGAACACTTAGTAATTTTTACAAGTCTTTATTATTAATTCTGCCCAAAATCTACAAGGTATTTAAAACATAAAAACATACATGGCCCAGCTTTACTTTTTATTATTATTTAAATGGTCTTTGACTCTTTAATTCTCTATGGAAAAGATTCATCCAATTCAAATGATTATATAACATGTACAGAATGGAGAAGTGCCTCCCTTCTCTGCCTGACGTCTGGCACCTTACTCATCTGATTGTCATCTAAGGACCTGAAGTTAGGAAATTCAACAGGAGATAAAGGAACAGCCTCACTGCCTAACCGTTGTCATGAGAGCTGACAGGGAAGGAAGAGACCACGTAGAAAATCTCAGCATTCTGGATCTATTCAATACCTCCTACCTTCTATCAGTGCCGAAGCCGAGACATGTAACCCCGACATCATAGAGAAAGTATTTGTTTAAATTCAGGAGTCTCATGTTTAGTAGGCATGCTTAATATACTTCAGAGTGGTGACTTTCTCAATTGTAAAAATGAGTTTTGGTATTTTAAAATAAGGTAAGCTTTAGATATTGAGGAAGAGTTGCTCAAAACTGTTTTTGAGACTACTGTATTAAAGAAAATACTGCTATATTATGGAAAGATGATTTCATTTTTAAACAACAAAAATACAGTCCAGTTTCTTATTTTTTGTACCTTACAACTAATAAATTCTGAGGTGAATTAATGATAGTATCATCCTTCTGAAAATTTGCGTAATATAGAATATGCCTGGATCCTGATCATTTTGTTAAATACTGATTTTCGGTAGGGTAGTACCTTGGCCAAGTGGTGCCATTTTGTACATTTTCTCTAATGATGATAACTATCTTGTGACTGTTGTCCCACTCCTCTTGGGCTGCCATAACAAAATACCGTAATCCGGGTGGCTTAAACAACAGAAATGTGTCTTCTCACAGCTCTGGAGGCTTGAAGTCTGAGATCAGGATGCCAACACAGTTGAGTTCTGGTGAGGGTTCTTTTCCCAGCTTGCAGACAGCTTCTCCCTCTGTGCTTACATGACCTTTCCTCAGGGTTTCCAGTGGGGGAGAGAGCAAGCTCTCTGATGTGTCCTTTCACGAGGGCACAAATCCCTCACGAGGCCCGCCCTCCTGGCCTCATCTAACCCCAGTCACCCCCCAGAGGCCTCCACATCCAAATACCATCACACTGAGAGTTAGGGCTTCACCATATGAAATTGGCAGAGACGGGGACACAAATATTCAGTCCATAACAGACTGCTTAAAATATCTTAGAGCTCCAAAACCTATTTGGGATATTATTTTTGTAGTAACAAAACGTTGAAGTGGCTAGTCATCAACCTCTGACAAAATTAAAGTTTGAGCCCTAATTTAACGATACATTTTTTATTCAAAATTACAAAAGAAATTGGAGTCGTCTCTTGAACGAATGCTATGACCTGCACATATTGCCGCCCTCAGGTTCTGTGTCGAATATAGAAATAAAAGCATTTTGAAGACTGAATTGTTAGGGTTGCTGGTTGGTCTCAGATTGTCCTCCTAACGCTTTCCTTTGATGTCTGTGTTCCCTTTCTCAAAGCAGGAGCAACCATCAGGGTAACAGGTATCGGAATCTTTCTCAATCTTATCTGTGCTTTTCATCTGTCTTAGCACATTAGATGTATGAATCTTTTGCTTCATACATCTAAAGTTTCACCCATTTTTAAAATCACCTGTCCACATTAATAAATTCTATTATCATACCATAAACCTGCTTTTTTTTTCTTAGTATTTTGAATTTTTAGGAACCATTTTAGTTCTTGTTAATTCTTTACCATTTTTTTGCTTTGTTTTTTATGAAAATTAACAAAACTAAAAAGTGTAACTTCAAGAAGGTAAGCTCTAGGTATTGGAAAGTCTGTTTGGCAAGACCAAACTGGGTCTTGGTTTAATAATGGCATAACTACATAAATAGAAGATTCAACTTTTTTTCTTGGGTTTATTTTGGGCTTTTTTTTTTCAAAGAATTTTAGTAACAAGATTATTTTTGGTAAGGAAGAACTGATGATTTAGAAAGATAAAAGTTATTATAACAGGATTATTTAAAGGTCCTTCCAACACCTTTCTCTGTAAAGATACCACCATTTTTAAAATGTTAATTCATCATAAATCCTGCTTAGATTATAAATTATTTCTAATAGAGTGAATGGTGGTGTGGCTCTCATTGTAATTTCAAGTCTGATTGGGTAAAATGATCCTGCTTCTATCAAATTACCTTTAATGTATTTTGAAAACAAATTTTTTTATATATGAAAATAAAGATATTTAAACGTAGAGCATTCATTTGCCAAGGGCATGCTATTCTAAGCTGTGCAAAGCATAAAATTCTCCTTTCCTATAATGTCTGTGTTGTGGACTGTTCCATCTGCCATGGGAGAATTGGGTCCCAGACCCAATCAGGTACTCCCATTTTGTTGTATAAATCATAAATAATCCAGAGATTGTTGGTACTGTAGAGTTCACTGTAATTTTTATGTCTATAATAGATTTGTCTCTTAAGCAGATTTCCGTATATAAATCTGCTTACCAGGTTTGAATCTGTTAAATGTTTACTCTACTTTTGTACAAATTTATTGTCATATTAAGTTGAAGAAAAATATACTTGTTTATTCAATTATAAAGTATGTTCTAGGACAACTGAATAAAACAGTCAGATACTTGAGAGTTATTTACTTAATGAAATTATCCACCATTTCTTTGTACAAATGAACAGCCTTCCCTGTGGTTAAAGTAGTAAGTTACTGTTTCATAATACGCAATTATGTTTTTGGGGAGGAACTGCTGTTCTTTTTTTCAACACAGTTCATGAACATTTAGTTATTTTGGTTTCACAGCTATCTGAATTCATTTTGGGTAGTGCTCCATTTTGTTACATTGCAGGTCTTGAGCTAAAAATTCTCCTTCCCCTGCCCTTTCCAAACAAAAGTTTGTCTTCTCTTTAAATTTGGCATCAATATCCAAGTCATCTGTGTCATTTCAATAATTATGTGCAGTTGCTATTTTTTTTTTTTCTAATTAAAAAGAAGCATCTGATGAGCTAATTTGCTGATAAGGCCAGGGTTCTCCTTCCCATAAGAAAGGTTGGCTTTGCTCAGGCGGATAGCCACACTCCACTTCCGCTGGCTTCTTCGTGAACTAGGCACAGAGTGCACACTTGTTATGACCATGAAGTAATTCGGAACACTCCTCCTTCCAGTTCACAGCCAACTCTGTCACGTAGGAAGGATTGTGTACCGCTCATCTCGGTTTTAGAACACACCGAATAGAAAATGCGATTTCCCCCCTGCTTTTAAATAATCATTGCATATGATTATTAATAAGCCTGTCTTTTTTGGAACATTTTTTTTATAAGATGAAGAAGGTCAACTAAGGAATACTGTCACATTGTTCGGTCTACAAAGGAGAACTTAAAAGGCAAAGAATGCTTTGAAAATTCCTTTTTCTAAGTAGAAAAGATGCATTGTCTTTAGCTTATGAATACAAATATACTAATAAAATCCATTTTCATTTATAAAGTTGAATTTCCATAATAACATTAACTTTAAATAAAAATATATTTAAAAACAATGAGACCACATCATCATCATAGATGGGTGTTGGAAGTCTAAATATAGATTTAGCATAAGTTCTGAATATAGGTTTAAGTTTGTGCTAACATTTGATAGAACAGGGCACGAACAAAAGTCATTTGCTAATTCTGTACAGTTCTCCATTTTACCATATTAGAACTTGCATGAATGAAATGGGCTCTTTTTAATTTCCTTGGGATTTAAAAAAAATGTATTTGATAAAAGGGTTTATTTGGTAGGAGGTTTTTAAAGAATAAGGTGTTAGTTGTTTTATCTTAAAACAGAGTAACTACACAAAACTGTTTTTACTTTCAAATTTGATACTTGCCCCCCAAAATGAAGAATAATTGAGACAGGAAGCATAGGGGAGGTGTTAAAAATAATATATTACCTTTTTTTTTTTCCTGATTATTGAGTGCTCTCTTTTTCAGGTAAAAACAAATGGAGTCTCTGCTGTCAGACTGGAATCACCATTAAAGAGCAACCCATTTGAAGATCTGTCATTTAATCTGCTTGCTGTATCAAAGGCTCAGTTACCTGTTCAAACATCATCTGTTCTAACTCCAAACCCAAAGGGGTTGATTCACTTGCCTTCTGCAACACAAAGTGGCGTGAATACTTTGAGTTCTATAAGTTGCATGCCTCCAATTCCAGCCCGGAGTAAATCCCAGGAAAATATGCGATGTTCTCCAAACCCATTTGTTACTAGCTTGACCAGCACAAATCCTTTTACGGACAGGACTGCCGCTCCTGGAAACCCATTTAGAGCCGAGTCCCAAGAATCAGAGGCAACTTCCTGGCTCTCCAAAGAAGAGCCTGTTGCTAACAGTCCTTTCCCCTCTCTGAAGCCTCTTGGTCATAACAGTAGCAAGCCTGCATCTTCATTTGATGGTTTTAAGGACAGTTTTGATCTGCAGGGCCAGTCTATGGCAAAAATCAGCAACCCAAAAGGATGGGTAACCTTCGAGGAAGAAGAGGACTTTGGTGTGAAAGGGAAGTCAAAGTCAGCTTGTCCAGACTTACTGGATCATCAGCCGAGTTCACTTTCTGGCTCCAGGGTGACCTTTGATGATGACTGGAATAAAGGTACAAATGTTCCTTTCTGTGCATTGCCATCAAGAAGGCCACCTCCACCTCCTGTCACTCTGCTTCCACCTGGCACCACCCCTTCCGTAGCTCCTTTCACAACCTTGGCATCTAAGGCATCACCCACACTAGACTTTACAGAAAGATAAGGTTATGCAATAGAAAACAACTGGTTTTTTTTTGTTTTGTTTTGTTTTGTTTTTGTTTGGTTTTTAGTTTGGGCAGGTTAGAGCCAAAAGAATTGGGCATTAGTTATTCATTATGTGCAATAAGTAATTGTTAAGTGCACTGATGTTGTCATGAAATACCACTATTTAATGTGTACAAAGTTGGAATATGTGTATATTGGAAATAAGGAAAAAATCCTTCTCATTATTAACTGGAGTTTTGGTGTGTTTCTGTTTGGCTAAGTAAGAGTAGTAGCCATAAACAGTGCTCAAAACTACTTTAGAAAATAGTCCTTATTCAGAAATTCTTTGTCGGTCTTCTCTGAAGAATCTCAAAAAGCCCAGACAACTTTAGCTGATATTACTACCAGCTCTTCACACTTGGTAACAATTGGTGTTTCCAAGTAGTTACCAAGGAGCTATCAGAGTTATACTGAAACAATTTTGAAAGGCGTGGCCTTAAAAAAAAAAGTGTGTGTACCCACTACACACATATACATATATATACGCTCACATAATTGCAAAACTCATAACTTAAATTCTAGGATATAACTCAGACCAAATTTTACCTAAAAGTTCTAACAGAGTGAGTTAGCTTTTCAATATTTCATTACCCAAAGGATGGCTATAAATGAAATTTGGACATTTCCTTAATTTTCTTTCCAAAACTAGGATCTCACTACAGAACCAGATTTTCCTATACCATTCCTCCCCCCTCCCCTGAACATACACATAACACACATCTTTGTTACTTTGCACTCCCAGCACCTCCATATGCTTTTCTCTGGGAGGAGGTTCTTGGAGCTGGAAGCAGCCGATTTTGTGGATGGACACTCCAGCCCTTACAAAAAAGCACTGTGGCCTTATCTGTCCGGAAGGCACATGCCTCCAAGTCCAAGGAGAAACATCAGAGCTAAACATACTCCCCTCTCTCTCACTAATGTGTATGTTGCCCATTTCCCTCCCACACTTGGTCTTTGCTGCTTTTGCTCTGAAGCTTCGTTAGCAGGAAGGCACCTGGCCTTGGGATGCTTGCAACGGGGGTCTACTCAGTGTGTGTGCTCTGTCCCCTCGAGAGGCTCCCCAACTCTTCCGTGACGCTGCTTTACATTGTGAGAGGCCAGCCCTCAGGTCAGCTGTGGATTTTGTCTCCTGCACTGCCAATATGCAATGATCCTGCTTTTATTAATTCTGTGAAGCTCACAGAATTTTTACACGATGTAGTATTTTGATATCATTCAGTAATCCCAGACAGAAAACTCCTTGGGCAATAGTTGCTTTGTTGTCAGTTTAAGTTAAAATCATCTTTACCCCTTAAAACTTATATTAACGATCCTTTTATATACAGAGTTGTATATGTCCACCTAAATTCCATTGTCCACACTTAACCTTTAGAGAGGTGCATTGGGAGAATATCCGAAAATAGAGCTCCTGGCTAAGATTATGTGAGATGGAAAAGCACAGCAAACTGCATTGCACTCAAATATGTAAAGCAAATCTAGTAGGAAAAAAGCACTTTTCTAAATGCTCAAATGTTATCAAAATACTATATTTATAGAAGTAATCCTCTCTCTGTTAACAGCCTGGATTTGCTGTTAGAAATAACTCTTGTGAGTTTTATATTGTGCTTTGGGGGGTTCTAATCATTTCAGCAGTAGTGTAGTTGAAAGAGCAGCATTACCATAAGCAGCGTGCTTCAGAATGTGAATTAACCTGTTGAAACTGTGGCTTTGACATCTGTGCGATTAGCGTATATGGTGTTTGCTCTCCGTTAGCAGAATTCATTATCAACTTCACTAGTGCAGATCGCAGTTCTGTGAGCAGTGTTTCCTATTGAATATAAACTACTGCCTAAAATATACATATCGTGCAGCAGCTCAGCCTTTATCAGGAAAACTATATTTGGCAAGTTGCTAAAAGGGCACAGAGTTATGAAAGTTAAAGGTATGCTGCAAAAAACTAGCCATTATTCTGTGTTATTAAAATATTTACCAGTTCTGTTAAAAGCAGAGCAGAAATTAGACACTAAGGATCTCTTTGTGAATTCTTTGTTCCCTATAGTAGATTGCTGTTTATATGTAAGAATTTTATTGCTTATGTGGCATACAATATTTATAACTATATACTTTATAGAAGTACAGTATTAAAGTCAGTGGTATACCAACATTCTGTACATATCCTGTGAAATGTGCTGTCATATGAAATAAATATACCTGTCTTTACCACGTTGACTGCTTTGCTCAAGAGGGAAGAATTTTTCTCAGCCATTTTCCTTGAACTTTTCATATCCAAGTTTAATGACATTTGGAGATTAACTCCTATTGTCAAATCAGGTATTTTAATTCAAGACCTATTTCATCCATTTCACTTCTCCATATAATACTCTAGAAGTAAGAAGACATTCTGAGACTACAAATCATCAAGAAGTGCATGCACTTATTCTGTAAGAGAGGCCCTCATTCAAAGTCTTGTTGGCTTGAAAATAACACTGAAGCAGGAATGATGATTTTCTAACCCACAGCAAAAGAAACAAGTGGGGGTAGAAGAGAGATAGGCCCAGGGACAGCCAGACCTAAGAGACTGACCTAAGAAGACCCAAAGTACAAGGCCAAGGCTAGTGGTTCCTCTGAGTATTGACTTTTTTCAGTCCTATATGATTGCTATTCAGAACAGTAGCCTTGATTCTTTTTATTTTTTTTAAAGATTTTATTTATTTTAGAGAGAGTGTGAGCACGGGGAGAGGAGCAGAAGGAGAGGGAGAGAGAGAGAACCTCAGGCAGATTCCCCACTGAGTGCGGAGAGCCCATTGCGGGACTTGATCTCACAACTCTGAGATCGTGACCTGAGCAGAAACCAAGAACCGGATGCTTAACCCACTGAGCCACCCAGGTGCCCCTAACCTTGATTCTTAAATCACTGAATTATGCTCATTAACCTCTGACTAAGAACTTTTAGATAGAGAATAATAGGCTTTTAAAGAAACTTTTGATTTTAAGATGACTGAGATATAAAAATATATATATATATGCAGTTGTAAGAAATAATACAGAGAGAGCCCATGTACCCTTTATGCAGTTCCCCCCCCTCCCCCGCCCCCGCCAGTGCTAACATTTTATAAAACCATAGTGTAATACTACAACCAGGACCTTAACATTGATGCAAAACATTTCCATCCCCGGGAAGATCCTTTATGTTGCCCTTTTCCCTGCTGCTTTCCCATTCCATCTCCCCTCGCTCGTCCTTAACTCCTGGCAACCACTAATCTATTCTCCATTTTTATAATTTTGCCCCTTAAAGAGTGGTATGTGACCTTTGGAGATAAAGAGCTCAAGTAGGAGGAGGGGCAGAGGGAGAGGGAGAGAGAGAATCCCAAGCCAACTCTGCACTGAGCGTGGAGCCCTACACGGGGTTCCATCCCAAGACCCTGAGATCATGACCTGAGCTGAAATCAAGAGTCAGATACTTAACTGACTTAGCCACCCAGGTGCCCCTAGTCCATTCCTTTTTATTGCCAGGTGGTGTTTCATGGTATGGATGTACCATGGGTGGTTTAACCATTCACGCACCCACTGAAGGACATCTGGGTTGTTCCCAGTTTGGGGCTATTATAAATCTGCTATGAACATTCTTGTACAGGTTTTTGTGTGAACATAAGTTTTCATTTCTCTGGGATAATGCCCAGGTGTACATTGCTGGATCATAGTGTAGTTGCATGCTTGTATCTTTAAAAAAACTGCCAAAGTGTTTCCCAGAATGGACCATTTTACATTCCCATCAGCAGTGTATGAGTGATCCAATTTCTCTGCATGCTTGCTTGCATTTCCTTTTTTATTTTAGTCATTTTAGTAGAGGATGTATCATTGTGGCTTTATTTCCTTAATAGCTGATCATGGGGAACATCGTTTCATGTGTTTATTTGCCATCTAATATCTTCTTTAGTGAAATATCTTTCTTTCGCCTATTTTCTAAATGGGACTGCTTTTTTTTTTTTTTTTTTTTTACTGCTGTGTTTTGAGGGTTCTTTGTTTATTCTGTATACCCACCCTTTGTTAAATATGTGGCTTGCAAATATTTCTCCCAGTCTGTAACTTATCTTTTCACCCCCTTCACACATAGCCAGATCTTGAGCTCTGCGTGTCCACAAACTATAGTAATGGTGATTGACACAGGATAACCAAACTCACAAAAAGCTGATGTATAAACCAAAAATACCTGTGTATTAGTTTTAGAAACATAAGTCTGACCACATCAAGATTTAGTGACATGTGTGGAAGAATGGGAACTCATACACTGCTGTTGAAAAGGGTAGACTGGCGCATCAATTCTAGAGAGCAATTTAACAACGTCCAGTAAAATTCATATATTCTATCACAAGAAATTTGGTAGAGAAATTATAGTGGATGTGGAGCAAGACATGTATTGTTTGTAATGGTTGAAAACCAGAAATACACTAATCATCAGCAGGGGAATGGAGTGACCTATTCATGCAGTTGAATACTACACAGCAGTGAAAACAAGTGCATGAAATATTAGTAAGTTTAATGAAATTAGAATGAAAAATTAGTCATTATGGAGCCAATGGCAAGTTACAAAATAATACAGTATGACATCGGGGCGCCTGGGTGGCTCAGATGGTTAAGCATCTGCCTTCAGTTCAGGTCATGATCCCAGGGTCCTGGGATCAAACCCGCATCGGGCTCCTGCTCAGCGGGGGGCCTGCTTCTCCCCCTCCCTGCTTCTCCCCCTGCTCATGTTCTCTCTCTCTCTCTGTATCTCTGTGTCTTGAATGAATAAATTAAAAAAATCTTAAAAAAAAAATACAGTATGACATCATTTATATAAAATTGAAAACATGCAAAACAATATCCTCTATTCTTTAGGGAGAAGTACATGTGTTGATGGTAGAAAAACAGCAAATGGGAATGAGAAACTCAGGATAGTAGTTACCTTTAGAGAAGGGGAATAAGATATTGGAATCAGAGAAGGATGTGTGGGAACTTTAACTGTATCTTTAACATGTTAGGGCTTTTTGAAAAAAAAAATTCTTTTTTTCAATAGACTAAAAATTTGTTCTTTTCCTCCCTGGCTGCCTGATATCTAGCAGCCATCATGAATGACATATTAATTATCTAGACCAGAGCGTTCATCACTAATGGATTGCTTCATTAGATACAAATGGTCGAAGATGCCCTTTACCCCAGAAAGGCAACGGTACCTAAAATATTCAGAGAAAAGTTGCCAAACTGCACAGGAACACACAAATCTCACCTTTTGTCTGAAAATTCAGAACTCACTTGAGTGATGGCAAGATGAGGCTTTGGCACAATTTATGACCACTGAAACAACACTAAGAAAAAGCTACATACAAATTTGTGAGGCATGGCCTGGATGAGAAGAAAAAAGACCATAAGAGAACACTGAAATGAATGTAATAAAAAAAATTAAACTTTAGCAGGACTACAAAGGCAAAAATCAGTGCTGACAAAGATTAAAGATACTGCAAGGGCTTGTTCTGTGGAGATTTGGCAGATTTTCTACCAAATGATTAATAAACTACATAGTTAAACAAAGTGGATGGCCAGTACATGAGTTTTCCACACTTTCCATTAATATTAAAAGTTATACCCAGAGACCCTGTAATACAGGAGTTTGTGGATAAATGGTTCTCACAAGGCAAAATACACTGTCCACCCAAGTTTTAAGCAGTAGTTGGCTCGATGAATACAGAATGTATTCAGGATAAACAGAGGGATGACCTTATGGCCAGCAGTGAGGAGCTCAGAGAACTCAGGAGGCCCCCTTCCCCCTCTGGGGAGAGAGACATTTGCCATTCTGACCAGTACTGCGCGTTCCACGGTCTGGGTGCTCCCTGCCCCAATACTAGAGATGAAAACACATCTGCTCCCTGGGCTCCATACCCTGTCTGTCCAGGATCAGCCTAACTGTCTTCATATGAGGCCCTGGATTGGCTTTGGGCATTTCCGGGCCTGCAGTCACACACCATGCGCTCTGCCCCCGAACCCCAGGGATGAAGTTTCCACGGTGAGAGCCAAAGTTTCAGGAATACAAAGTAGCGAGTGCTTGCAACATTCAAATCAATTTGTATTTGGCAACAGCCGAAGGAGGTAACCGGGGGTAGAGGTCTTGCAGGATCTTAGAGCTTCGGTGGCACCTTGTTATCAAGGGCTCAGTGCAAATGTCACCTTCCCCAAGGCACTCCTTGGCCATCCAGTCTAAAAAGCCAATCGCCCTATTTGGTTTTCTTTAGACTTCTATTTGAATTTGCCTCGTCCCCGTATTTTGTCTCTTTGTCACTTCCACTGCATGACAGCAGTGACCCTGGACGCGCCGCGGGGTCACCGACACCTGGAAGAAACAGCGCCTGTTCAATAAGAATCTGTTCAGCGGTGGCTGGCTGGAGAGTTTGCGGGCGGTCGCCCGGCGGCAGCCGCTTCAGCCTCCCTAGATACCCGACTCGGAATCAGCCCGCACAGAGCACCGCCACCACTTTCTCCTGCCCCTCGGCGCTCATACCCAGCAACCCGCGCGCACCTCCCGGAACTTCTCCAGACCGGAAACAGCGGGAAGCACTTCCGGAAGTGGTGACTGCGGGCGGCGGAAACGCCGCTGAGACTCGGAGCGGCGGCGGGGAGCCTGCTGCGGGGCTCGGGGCCTGGAGGTGCCCACCACCCCACCAATCCGACCTAAAAGGCTTCTCCCACCCCACCCATCTCCCTGGGTGGAACCTCGGGCCCAGGCGAGTCGAAGGGGCGTTCCGCGCTCCCCTCCGGCGGCTTGGGCTGTGTTGGGCGGTCGCCCAGACAACAGGCACTTCCGGGAGCGAAGCTCGGCGAATCCCGCGGGGCAGGGTGCCGGCCTGGACCGCGGCCCTCTCGGACTGTGTGGATCGTTGCCCGGCAGCACCTGCTTCCGGGAGCGCATTGCCGGGCCTCTCGCACTGCGGCTTAACCACCTTAGGCTTCTGACTGGAGCTGGGGCCCCCTGTGTTTCTTTGTTGCTCCTGGCAACAGCCACTTCCGGGAGCGAGTGCCCCCCCCCCCCCCGCCCCGTTCCTGCATCGCTGGCGCCCGAAACCCGAGTTCCGTCTCTAAGCAGCAGCTCGCCCTCGGGTTACGGTGGGCCGCGCCTCCCGGGCCTCCTCGCCGCCTCGGCGGGGTCTCCGGGGCCGCCATGGTTCTGCTGCACGTGAAACGGGGCGACGAGAGCCAGTTCCTGCTGCAGACGCCGGGGAGCACAGAGCTGGAGGAGCTCACGGTGCAGGTGGCCCGGGTCTACAACGCGCGGCTCAAGGTGCAGCGCGTCTGCTCAGGTGCTGCCCGGCGGCGCGGCGAGTTTGCGGCCGGGACCGTGGAGCCCGAGCCGGGGCGGGTCCGGGAGGGGAGGAGGAACGGGTCATCCGGATGGGGAAGTGGGGCGGGAGCCGCAGGACTTTTCTCGGGTCGGCTGGGCGTGGGGGAGGGTCAGGTTTGCGAAGATTTGCAAAGACGTGAGGCTGGCGGGCTTGGAGGGGGACAGCGAGGTTTCCCGGAGATGCCTGAAGAGCCAGCGGAGCGCGTGGAGACGCCGGCACCCGGCGGGCGGGCGAGGCCGAGTGCGAAATAGCCCGCGAGAGGGAATAACCCGCGGGCGCCGCCACACTGGGCCGCAGAGCAGGTGTAGTGGAATAGAGCAGGTGGGAGAGGTGGGACGGCCCCTGGCCCTTTTCAGAAAGTGAATTCGGGGGCGCCTGGGTGGTTCAGTCGGTTAAGTGTCCAACTCGATCTCAGCTCAGGTCTTGATCTCAGGGTTGTGAGTTCAAGCCCCGCACGGGGCTCCCCGCTGAGCATGGAGCCTGCTTTAAAAAAAAAAAAAATGAATTCACTTCTAAGGGGGAGCACCTGATTTAGGACGGTGCCCCGAGGATGGAAAGACCAGCTGAGGGTCTTGGTGTTCCTTGCCCTTCTTCAGGGAACACAAGCCTTTTTTCTCATGTTACAGCGTTTGGTCACTCTGTCAATGATTAGAGCAGCGCTCTCTGGGGACTTTCTGCCGGGAGGAGGTGTTCCCTATTTGTGTGTCCAGTAAGGCACCCACTAGTTGAACACGACCCAGGATATGCGTTTTTAATTGTATTTTTTTAAAAGATTTTATTTATTTATTTGAGAGAGAGAGAGAGCATGAGCAGGGGGAAGGGGGCAGAGGGAGAGAGAAAGGGAGAAGCAGAGTCCCCGCTGAGCATGGAGCCCAGTGAGGGTCTCCATCCCAGGCCTGGGATCATGAGCTCAGCTGAAGGCAGATGCCCAACAGACCCAGGCACCCAGGCGCCCCAATTGTATTTCATTTTAGTTTAAATGTAAAGAGTCAAGTGGGGCTAGTAGCTACCACATTAGCTACACACAGCACAGCAGTTGACAGGATACTCCAGATGTGGTCTAGAATGTTACTGTTTCTATAATACGTGATTTTTGTGCCATGGAGAATTCCTTAAGGGTTATGGTTTCTGCCTTTATGAGGCAGACATAAAGTTTCTTAGTAAAATTTACTGATTTCAAAACAAGGTCAGTATTCCTTTTTTTTTTTTTTAATTAAAGCATTTGGGGAGAAAAGGGACTCCCAATTTCTTTTTCTATAAAATTATCAATTGAAAACATGGTGCCAAATGTGAATAGTCATGTTAGTGACTCATTCGTGTGTTCTGCAGCCCCCACTGAACTGATTGGGGCTGTGATTCAGGCAGGCGCCAGTGCTGTGCCTGCCAGAGACAAGGATGACTGAGACCAGCCCCTTCCCCCAGATATTTAGTCTGGTGGGGAGAGATAATAAAGATACAAAGATAATAAAGGCCCCATGAAATTACACCATTTGTCAGAGGTCAGGGACAGGCCTGGCCCAAACCAAGTGGCATCTAAGTGTTTGTTAAATAAAATAGGGAGCCGATGGGCAAGGCCCCTAAGCTCTAGGGAGCTTACATTTCAATGAGGATAGAAAGTGTTGTGATGATGATCATGATACATATTGCCTCACTTTCTCTTATTTTTAAGAAATGGAAGAATTAGCAGAACACGGCATATTTCTCCCTCCTAATATGCAAGGACTGACCGATGACCAGATCGAAGAACTGAAATTGAGGGACGAATGGGGTGAAAAGTGTGTACCCAGTGGGGGCTCAGTATTTAAAAAGGATGACATTGGCCGAAGGAACGGGCAAGGTAATCCAGCACGTGTCTTCTGTGTGCACGCCTGAGTACAGTAGCAAGTACGCAAGAGGCTCTTTCCCTGAAAACATTGACCTCAGTTTTCTATACGAACCAATGAAATGCTGCACTTTGTACCTCCTTGTGGTGCAGTGCAAATCCGGAATGAATGGGGCAGGTAGAGGAAGCATCTGTCTTCTTGCTCTTACTAAGATGCTGCTAGCTCTTAAATATGTTAGGTGAACCACCTGAAGCTGCCATATTTGTAGGTAACAGATGGTGAAAATTGGCACTTTCTCGTATGGTTCAACCTAATCGTTTTGGGGGGAAATGATTGCAAATGCATTGAAGGTTCTGTTCTGTTATGGTTTGCAGGTACTGGGCTTTCTTTATTGATTCCTTGAGAAAGAAGGAGATTAACTTCGGCCCACGGGTCTCCACTTGAATGGAGGGCATGCCTCTCTGGGGGGGTAGGGCCAGTAGCCCAGTGCATGTCAGAGCATTCTGAAAGTGTTCCCCCCTTTAGTGTATGCTTGATCGGGTGGAATTTCAAGGAGAACAGATGGTAACCCATTCGGATAGCTTATCCCTTTTAAATTGCAGAAAAAGCTCCATTTAAAAGACTCTGATTGATCACTGAACAAACACCTAAGTGTCTGCTGTGCCCCTAAAACACTGTTAGGAGCAAAAGAAATACAAAAGTGTCCCTACAAGGACTTTATAGGCTCAAAAATTATTTTTGAAGATAATAGGAATTTTTAGTAGTATTTCCATTGAATTTTAGCCTGGAAAATGGCTGGCTGTCTTCCACATCTTTTCATACATAGACTCGTCAATTTGGAGAGGTCCTTTGCTTTTTAGAAGGAACTGCATCAATGAGAAAAATAAGAGTATCTCATAAAAACCAGTTAATGGTTCGTAATTCATCTTTCAACCAGTATTGTCTTAAATTAGCCCTTTCTGTTCTAACACAGCTTTATGTTTCTAGCATTTTCAGTGTCTAAGCCATACTTTTCTTCATTAAGAAGTTAAGCTTTGAGAGAGTCTTACGTGACTTCTCACAGCCAGCTCTCTACCGTGTCCCTCGCCTGAGTTCCATGTGGGTCCTTCTCTCATCTCCCTGCTCCCCGACTCAGCCAGGAGTGGGGTTAGGACATGCAAGAAGAGTTTTAAAGATGGCCATTTCTCTCCCTCTTCCCTGTTTTATTTTCATAGCTCCAAATGAAAAAATGAAGCAAGTTTTAAAGAAGACTATAGAAGAGGCCAAAGCAATAACATCCAAGGTTAGCTTTTGAAATGATGCCCTATAGTCTGTCCTTTGAAATAACCAACTCCACGTCTGGCTTCCAGAATTCTCCGCAGACCGGCCTTTTCTATTTTTTTGGCCTTCCAGAGTCAAGGGAGAGCAGCATGCTTGGGGTGGCCCCTCACTTTTCCTTTCCATAATGGTGACAGTGTCCTCCCGGTTTGCGCAGGTCAGGCAGAGACTGTGCCCGGCCTGTGTGAGTGCCGATCGGCGCCTGCGAGATGTCTGAGGAGCTTAGCAAAGTGAAACGTAAACATTGTGGGCCTGGATTAGCTCTGTGGATATTTGATTGACCTAGTATGTGCTGATAGGAGTTACTTTTTTGTGATCGTCCTGATAATACAAAAACTGTTTCATAGACAGAGAAGCGTAAGTCCTATGGTTGACAGATACTGTGAATCTGGAGGAAAAGGATTTAAGGCTGTTTGAAGAGTTGGGTTTTCAATCAGTCGCTTTATGTGTTGACCTGGTCATTGCTCCCACCCCCTCCCCCAGGCCTTCACAGTTGATAGCTGTTTGTGCCGGGGTTTTTCTGTTCTCCTCCTCCTGATTCCCTGGGCAAAACTGCTACTTCTAAACCACTATGTCCTGAATTCTGCAAGCTCCTAACTAATCCTCTTCAAGTGCTTCAGGAAAGACTGCCCTTCTATGCTTGTTAATACAGCAAAGGCTCTGTGAAGTCCTACAAGGAAGGCTTTGGTTCAGTCCAGCAAAATGCATTTGACCCTAGAATGGTTTGTTTGTTTGGGTTTTTTTTTTTTTTTTTTTAAAGATTTTATTTATTTATTTGAGAGAGAATGAGATAGAGACAGAGAGAGCATGAGAGGGGGGAGGGTCAGAGGGAGAAGCAGACTCCCTGCCGAGCAGGGAGCCCGACGCGGGACTCGATCCTGGGACTCCAGGATCATGACCTGAGCTGAAGGCAGTCACTTAACCAACTGAGCCACTCAGGCGCCCTGTTTTGTTTTTTTTTTTAATTAAAGTATTGCTAATGATAATAACTATTAACACCTGGTCAAACTAGCGCCTGTCAGGACGAGTTAGGAAAACAGTAGCCTGGGCGTGGCTCTGCACCCTTCCCTCCCCAGACTGGTTCTGGGCACTTGTCTCCCCTCTTCCCTTTGCCTGGGGATATGTTTATGCAATTCTCTCCTAGTTTACAGAGAGGTTTCCAGGGGTTCCAGTCCTCCGCTGCCATGACTGGCCCAAGTTGCTGAGCCCCCGAGCAGCAGGCCCAACTTCTCGCCTAGGGCCCTTTCTACGCCGTCTGCCAGACATGCAGTGCGGGTTGCTGTCCCCTCACCAGACCCTGCCCTGTGGGGGCACTTAGCACTGTGGGTCTGGTGTTCCAAGGGTTCGAGTCCCGTGGTGGGAGGTTGGTTATGGGGAGAGTGAAAGATGGTGGAACATCCAGACGAGGTGGCTCCCGGGGAATGAGACGACTGTGTCTCTGCAGCCCCGTTCCCTGGGACGCCCCTCTGCGGAGAGCGAGAGACTGTTGGGGTGTCTGTTGTCCTGAGGCCACACCATAGTTGCTCCCTGGCCGGGGTTCGCTGCCCTTGGCCTTTGGAGGAGCTTTTACAGAAAATGACTCTGGCACCCCACCACTTGGTATTGGTGGCGCAGGTGACACCCTCCCTGCAGAAGCCTTCCCTCACGTGACCCCATATCTGAGAGCTCTTCTCACCGATCCTTCGGCATAGGTCTCTCCTGGGAAGACCTGATGTGTTTTATGGGGATTTGGGTCAGGAAACGGTCTCATGAGCCCCTGGGAGTAGGTGAGGCAGGAATAACACCCTTCAGTTCACAGATGAGAACCTAGCTTTCGGGAGTTTCAGTCTGGGCACCCAGCGAACGGTCCGCCTTCCTCCCTCAGGACACAGATCCCACCTGTCCTCACCCCTCTCTGGGACCTGGGTGTCCACACTATAGGACGGCCTGCATTTTCTCAGGAGCAGGGATCTTCTCCTTCCGTGTTACTCATCTACCACTCAGTGCCATTATAACGCTGTTACCCAGAAAGGTCCCAGCCCAGATGTGAGCTGCGATGTGTCCCCCTTAGTGCAGGACCTTCCATCCTGCCCTGCTGTGGAGTCCCTCTAGCCCCACTTTCCCAACTCACCTCCTCGTCCAGCTGGGCCCTGGCTGGCTCTCTGTGGGCAGGAGGCCCCAGGCTCTGAGGCTCCGAATGGCCTGTGTCCGTGGGCAGCTTCGCTTCCTGCTTGGCAGAGAGGTCAGGGCTGTCAGGCAGGAGCCCTCGCTTCTCTGTCCCTCCCGCAGGTCTTCTCTTCCTGCCACCCCCTCGTCCGTCCCTGGAGACTCGAATTGACCCATGTGTCTCGTCCCCCGGCTCTCTCCCCTTTCTACTGCTGCTCCCACTGCAGCTTGTCTGGATCCCCACCTTCTAGAAACCCAGGACGGGGGTAATGCCCAGTGTCTCCCCTCCCATGGGCTGCGTCTACCCTGTTAATGCACTCGGGCCTCTTTCCTTCCCTGGAAATCAGTTCTCTGCAGCTTCACCCTCACAGCACCCAGTCGCCCGCCTTTCCCTCCCAGTAAGCTTCCCAAAGCTGAGGTGCCCCGGGTTTCTCAGAACCCCGCCTCTGTTTACTTCCCCCACAGCGTTGGCCGTCTCGGGGCCACTGGTGACCCCCTGACCCGCAGATCTGAGGCTTTTCCTGTCTGACTCTGGCCTTTGAGCACATGGGAGATCCTCCTGTCTTCCTGTTCCTTCCCAGCTCCCTGAGCGCCCTTGCCCTTACATTTGCTATTAATCAGAGTGCTTTCTCCTTGGCCCGCTTCTCCTTTCAGCTCTTCCCCCAGTGTTTTCCCTCCTCTGCCAGATGCATACTTACCTCTGCAGTTAACTCAGATCTGCCTCCTCCCCCTGACACCTGCCTTCGTTGCACCTG
>NW_023270442.1:12947414-13008460 GCF_011800145.1 Mirounga leonina | reverse complement strand
CATTGATTCCTCGCGCCTCTCCCTGTGCTCTGGACCCAGGAAGAAACACCTCCCGCTGACTTCCTCCTTGTGTCAGCAGAGCCCCCGGTGCCTCGGATCACACGGGCTGTAACCCTCCCTGCCGCCACCCCCAAGCCTCAGCTTGGGTCCTGTACCATCTGTCCCACGATGCCTCTCCAACCCCACTCCTTCCATAGCCTCAGCCACCGCTTTCTTTCAGGCCTTTTAGACACCAGCAGGGTGGCCTGAGTTCAGGTTCGACACTAACTACCTGGGATTGGCACAGACCCCACAAGTGAAAGGACAAGGCCCCCGCAAGGACCCCCTCCCTTCAGACACCAGGCCACCCACGCTTCTGTCCTGGCTCCACATTTGGAGGTTCCCGAGACCCCCTTCCAGGTTCACCAGTTTGCTAGAACAACTCACGGAACACACTGCAAGTGCTATACTTACTATTATCATTTCGTTATAAAGGATGCAACTCAAAGAAACCACCAGACAGAAGAGACTTAGGGCAAGGTCGGGGGGTGGGGGGTGGGGGGCGGCAGGGCAGCTTGCAGAGCTGCCACACCCTCCTCCTGAGGTTCCAGGCACCCATCTTCAAACATCAGTGTGTTCAACCAGGAAGCTCCACTGGGCTCACTACCCAGAATTTTTAGCAGGGTGTCATTACGTGGACATGAGTGATTAAATGATTGGCCACATGATTTAACTCCTCTCCAGCCCCCTGCCTTCTCCCTGGAAGTTCCAACCCCAGCTTGGTCTCCCTGGGGTGACCAGCCTCCCCCTTGACAGGAGGTCCCAGGCGGGTCACCTCGTTAGCATAAACTCAGGGCGGTCCAAAGGGGCTCATTATGAATAACAACAGATATTCCTACCACTCAGGAAATTCCTGGGGATTTTGAAGCGCTGTGCCAGGAGCAGGGGACAAGGAGATGTATTCCCCACTGTATCAGCACCCCTCTGCTCTCCCCTGAGCCTGCCTCCTGCTCTCCCTGGCCTTGTACTGTGCTCGGTGCAGACTCCCCAGCCTGGCTTCCGTGGCCCTTCCAGCGCGAGCCCCGGCTCCCTGTCCAACGCTAGCTGCCATCGCCTGCCCGCTCCCAGCAGAGCGGCCCGCAGTGCTCGCCCACTGGTGCTCTTTGCTTCTGCTGGTCCTGGAGCACCCTGTTCCCATCTCGGCCCTGTCACTCACCACCCGGGCCACCTTCCCCCGAGACGTTGCCTGACCCCCTCGGTCTGTGCTGTGCTGAGTGTCCTCTCAGCCCCGCTCAGTCTGCCTTACGGTCTAGACCGTGGTGGGCACACAGACGCCCCGGGGGTAGACGTAGTGGCTCGGGCAGTACCTGGTGAGAGTCTTGTACGAGAACTTGGTATTTATTGAATGGGTTAGCCCCACTGTAAATAGTGATGCCTGTCCTTGCCCTTTTAGAAGCAAGTGGAAGCTGGAGTCTGCGTTACCATGGAGATGGTGAAAGACGCCTTGGACCAGCTTCGGGGTGCAGTGATGATTGTTTATCCCATGGGGCTGCCGCCCTACGATCCCATCCGGATGGAATTTGAAAACAAGGAAGATTTGTCTGGAACTCAGGTATGCGGCTCATGGGCATTCTGTAAGGTGGGTCACCTCTGATTTGGCCCTCTGCCCCTGGATGTGGCCTTTTGCTCCACACATGGCTTTGCACCATGCTTCCTGTGCCTCGGGGCGGAGTCCTGAGCTTAAGGGAGGACCCCGAAGGTAGAGCTGCTGGGTGAGGGCACCCAGAGGGGCAGGCAGGAAGGTTTGTGAGGCTGCCCATCAGGAGGAACTGAAAATATTCCCATTTTCTTTGGCCACTGGGAAGCCAGAAACCTAATTTGTGCCTATTTCTACCCAAAATGTATTGGTCCCTTTGCATGGAATTTTGTGTTCTGGCCTTAACCTTTTGCTTCATGTTATTTTCCTACCTTTATGTTCTTTTTTTTTTTAAAGGCTTTATTTATTTGACAGAGAGAGACAGCGAGCAGCGAGAGAGGGAACACAAACAGTGGGGAGGGGCAGAGGGAGAAGCATGCTTCCTGCGGAGCAGGGAGCCCGATGCGGGACTCGATCCCAGGACCCTGGGATCATGACCTGAGCCGAAGGCAGACGCTTAACGACTGAGCCACCCAGGCAACCCCCTACTTTTATGTTCTGTTTTCCCTTGTTTTTCTCATTTATTCCTTATCCTATTGGGCAGTATCTGTGGCTCTGAGCCATCTTAAATAGGTGGATATGCAGAAGCAAACAAACAGCCTCATTATGCCTATATTTAAAACCCAGCAGGATTCCAGTGTTCTTTCCTGGCAGGATCCTGAAATTCCATCTGAGAAGGACCTTGTAGAGAAGGGTACAGATGATACCAGATACTCCTCACTTCCCAGAACAAGAAATTAACTGAGTCGGGCGTGAGTTGAAACTAACAGGGAAGGCATTAAAATGAGCAAGGGCGGAGCGCCTGGGTGACTCCGTTGATTAAGTGTCCAACTCTTGATTTCGGCTCAGATCATGATCCTCAGGGTCATGAGATCAAGCCCCATGTCAGGCTCCGCTCAGTGTGGAGCCTGCTTGGGATTCTCTCTCCCTCTTTCTCTCGCTCTTCCAAAAAAAAAAATGAGCAAGGTCTTTGACTCGTTGGAGGGGTTGGTTCTTCCCGATGTGGGGAGAGGAGGTGGAGGGGGTAGAGATGGCAGAACCTGCCCCATACTGGTGGGGGGTGGGGTGGGCACCAGCCAGGCTCGGTGAACCGGGGGTAGGATCACACACTGGGAGCAGTGTCCCGATAAACCTTAGAGCCAGTTCTTACCGTGGCCCCAGGCAGGGCTGAGTGTCATTGAAGAATCGGAGGCCCAACTGTGGTGGGCAGCCAAGGAGCTGAGAAGAACAAAGAAGCTTTCAGACTATGTGGGCAAAAATGAAAAAACCAAAATTATCGTCAAGATTCAGCAAGTAAGTACTTTTGCTTTAACATGTCACAATTTTTTAATTATTTTCCAACCGATAAAAATTTAGAATAAATCTGACTTAACGTCCTTGTTGCAAATACTTTAGTGCCAGTAGTCCAGGCTTAAAGTAAAACTATCCTCTTTATGTACCAGCAGAAACTAGAACATATGGCTTGATTGACACTATCTGGAGTTTGTTTTAATGGCGGGGTGGGGAGTTGGGGCGTAGATAAGCCATGTTGATTTCAACTTTAGAAATGGGCTACAAGTAACTGAAAATGTTTCTTGAAATGAAAACTACAGCCTAGAGCACGGATTTCAAGTTTTCAAAGTACTGATACTCTGTAAACAAGGAGGATATGCCAGAAGGCTTTACAGATGGAGGTAGCATAGGGCTGTGTCTCCCCAAGGTGCTCTGTCACAGTCGTTTCTCTGTGATTTCGGGAACACAGCGTCCTCCATGATTATCTCCCTCCTCTCCCCACTGGACCTGCAGTGGCCGACGGGGGGATGGCCGTGACCAACAGCACTGCCCACCCCCTGGTCTCCCTCCCCCCAAGGGCCCTGGGCAAGGGGCTGCTGGAGCCCAGGCCTTCGAGTGATGGTCAGAATGGGTCACCTGGGTAGCTGTGGGCAAAGGCAGTTGGAAGCACTCACTGTTACCTCCTGGACTGCCCCTGGAGGAAGGCTCTAACCCACAGACTGCTCTGCCCGCATCTTTTCAGAGGGGACAGGGAGCTCCCGCCCGGGAACCCGTGATCAGCAGTGAGGAGCAGAAACAGCTGATGCTGTATTATCACAGAAGACAAGAGGAGCTCAAGGTACCGGGATCGACAGAAGGTTTTCCACAGAGCCGGCACCAGGGGGCCCCCGTGCCCCACCCAAGCGTGCAGGGCACTTTGGGGGGCGGCGAGTCTTGCAGGATGTGGGGTGGGGGGCATTGCTGGAGCTCCGTTCTCTCCTGCGCCGTGGGGACCCTGCCTGGTGGCCCACCTGCAGCCAAGTCTGGAAGCTTCCTCTGGGCAGGCAGGGAGTGGGAGTTTGGACTCGGGGGTTCTTTCTTCAGTCTGTTGATGTTGCAAAACACTTTTCCAGAAATGCCTTCCTGAGTGAGACATTTTTATTTCCAGAAATTGGAAGAAAATGACGATGACTCCTGTTTAAATTCTCCGTGGGCAGATAACACCGCTTTGAAGAGACATTTCCACGGAGTAAAAGACATCAAGTGGAGGCCAAGATGAAGTTAACCGGCTGATGACGCTGTCAGAAATACTAGCCTTTCATTTAGGCAAATAATACAAATTTAAAAGAATAATAATAGTAACAGTAAGAGTGCCTGCAGCCCTCTGTGAAAGATGTTGCATTTCTAGTTTTCCTAGTTTTTCTTTCCATTTGAATGTTTCAATGAAAAATTATTCAAGGTCTTAGAACTTAATAAATACACCCTCAAAAGAATCAGCCTAAATTATTTTTATTTGAGAACAACTATTTAGTATCTGAGGTTTTTCTTTGCGTACTAAAGATGGAATGACATTTTTTTCTTCTGGATTTCTTTGTTTCCTGTTCTCACCACCGCTGCTGTGGGGGAGGAAATGGAAGAGCCCTCTCTCCCTGCGAGTCCTGCGTGCGCCGCGAAGCTTGGCCGCTAGAGGCCGCTCGAGGCTGCCCGCCGCTCACCGCCCTCCTGGTGGCCCCTGGGGGACCCGCAGCCCCTCCATCCATCGGCGCCCAGCCTCCCAGGTAAAGTCCGCCTCCTGGCCAACGCCTCACTGGCCTTGCTTTAATACAGGCTACAGCCGTGGTGGAAGCCGGCTGGCAAGCCTGTCTAACTTGGAAGCTGAACCAGTTCTTCGGTAATTTCTGGGCTTTTCCTGAGAACGAATGCAGGCCCTGGTAACAGACGCAGTTGCCCCTTGTGGGCTCAGCCTGCAGCTGTCCGGGTGCCAGGCTTCCCCCACAGCTGACGATGGTGTCGGGCTCAATGACCACCGGTCGTCCTGACTGCTTTTCTACGACAGCTCTGGTCTGAAGCCCCATCCCCTCATCCCCACAGACCCTGGTGCCTGAGCTCAGTTCCTCTCCCAGACTGCCTGGGCAGCCAGAGTGGCCTAGAAATCCTGCCCTGCTTGGCTTTTGGTCTATAGAATGCCATCCCCCTAGTTGGAGGACATGCAGTGTGCTGGCCCTGAGTTAGAGTGACGTGAGGGACTCGCCCTGCCCTCGCCCTCCAGTGGCCCCACTCCTCTTCCTGTCCCGGAGCCACCACGGGCTGGAGCTCTGGTGGCAAGCGGAGGGGGGGGGTTTTCTACCTGCCGACGGCCGGCCTCCCGGGGGGGCGGGGCCGCCCCCCCCCCCCCCCCCCCCCCGCCCATCTCCAGCAGCAAGATTCGCCAAGACGCTGCTCCCCACCTCGAGGGGAGGACTCGTGTCCTTGGCAGAGACTAGCCTCTCGAGAGCAGACAGGACCTCGAGCACTCCACGCAGGTTCTTTTCCCAAAACCTTCAGCCTCTTCCCCTTCCCACTGTTTCCACTTACTTAGAGGAGCTGCCCCCCAAGCTGGCTCCCGGGGTTCCTGCTATTCCCAAGGCAATGTTCCCGAAAGCGGGTTGCCGGCCACACCATACATCACGATTGTGCCTTACTCTTCTGGTTGATTGACAAATTTTGTAAAATCAAATCTGCATCTATTTTCCTTTTGACTTGGATTATAATTTTAAATGTCTCCATCAAGAGCGTTTGTACTTGATGATGTGAAGTTTGCAGTAAGATCCTATGATTTTATTTGAGGAGCCTCCTGCCTCTGACAACGTGTAGCTTATGTGCGTCACATCCGTGCCACACTTGCCAACAATGTTATCAAGCCACACGGTCACAGTAGATCTTTTTAAGAACTACTGTTTCTAAATCATTAGGAATTCTTATTGACTCAACGGGATATAAATGCTTTAGTGGCCGCGATAGTTACCCTGTGGCTTCACTTAATCCCAAGTTATTAGCCAGAGGGTCACTTACTTTTGGGTATAGAAATCACTAGATTTCTACATCACACTCCACTTCTGTTTCGGATACTCACGTAAAAAGAACAGTCCTCTCTGCCCTTCTCTGCTTCAGAACCCCCAGGCTCTCTGCTCAGACAGAGCAGCCCCTTCGCAGCCGCCCGTAAGGAAAGGGGGCTGGCAGTCCCTGGTGCCCACTCCGTGCCCACCGTGTGGCTGTGGGTATCCCCCTGAGCATCACCCACTGGGGAGGCTGGTGGTGAACTGAGGCAGTGACCTGAGTCATCCTTGGTCACATCGCTTGTGGGGGTGGCGCTTAGGGGCCACCCACCCCCCGGACTTGCTCAGGGATCAGTTTGTTGGCACGTCACCTGGGCTGATGGGGGGTTACAGACCAGCCTACGAACGTGATCTTGCTGTTACGTTCGTGTTTTTTTAACCCGTCTTTGGGTCACTATCAAAAGGAAACGAACTGCCTGTTGTCTGCACGGCGCTAGTCTGGGCCCATACTTTTGTCCTTTCACGTAACTCGTGCTCTCACATGGTTATTTCATGGAGACCAGGAGTGCTAGTAATGAAATTTGACACCACCTGAAACCCTCTGGACTAGCAAACCGAAGCCCTGGGCAGTGTTTCTGTCACTGGATTACCTCGTTCCTTGGCAGCTGCCCCACAAAGAATGTGCCATCAGGCTTGAACAGCCACATGCCTGGAGCACGGTGGCCTCGCGCACCGTGGAATTCTCCTGCAAAGCTTCAGAAAGCACCCCCACCCTGCTCTGACCGCCACAAGACCTGGAGTCGTCCCTCGGTGTTGCAGACGCCCTACTGGCCCGAGTGCAAGGAGAGGGATGGTGGGACTCCCGGGAGAAGTTCATAGTAACGGTCGTAGTAATGGTAGCCGGCCTTGGTACCCTGCTATTTCCCAGAGGGCCACGCCAAGTGCTTTCCGTATATTTTCCCATTTATACCTCACAACAGCCACATCAGGAAGAAACTAGGATTGTTGTCGTTTCACAAACAAGGAAACCAAGGCCCAGAAAGGTTCATTTGCCCAAGATGAAGCATCGAAAACCCCTCCCGCTTGCCCCAGAGTCTGGGTTAGCTCTAAAGGTAAGCGTCCATTTACACCTGACGTAGATACTCGACCACAAGCTAGTGAGCAGCGGGCCGTGAGCCTCGCCGAGGTGCCCTCCGGAGCGGGCACAGGGCAGCCTACAGTTATTTTCATGCCTGAGGCCAACAGCTGTGGGCCTGGGGGTCCTCAGACTGCTCTGGTTCACCTGCCACTGAGCCCACCCTTGAGATGCTTTCAGCAAAACAGAAGCTTGACTCCACTCTGAAAACCACTGCCCCAGATGATGAAAGGAAGAGACTGGGTTGTGTCCTGTGGAAGTCAGACCGCGCACAGGATTCTGGGTCACACCAGCATGGACGGATTCCCACGGGCTAAGTCCTGGCCTGTCCTTGCTTTGAATAGATGGAATTCTATACATTCAGACCAAGAAAACAAGAGGCACATCTGTCTTCTGTGTCTGCGACAAGGCAGGATCATCCTGAAATGCAGTGTCGTCACCCAAATCCCTGATCCCACGGTTGGCTGTGTTGGGCGGCAGTGTGGCTCGGCAGCCACAAAACCACAGCTGTGTCGCTGTTCCCCCCTTACACCTCCCCTGAGTGCTCCTGGCACAGCAGCCCACGGTCCCTAACACATCCTACTGTTTGCCCTTGGCTCGTGGAGAGGCCCACGTGCTCTGGGCGCCCCCGCGGCCACCAGCACAAGGCTGATGAACATGAGAACACACCGGGGCCCTTCGTTCTGTCCCTTCATCTGTAACGCCATTCGGAAATAAGGCCAAGCCCCGTATGAGCGACACGGATGACGCGACTATGGTGCAATAAATGCCGTGGGCCTCCTCTTTCCCCCCTCCCTGCCCGCTTACTGCCCCCCCACCCCCACCCCACCCCCACGCCCCCCAAACACAGTGGGCAGACACAATAGCAGCATTATTCTTGTGGGTTCTCATTTCTTGTTATCCCATTTGCATTGTGCTGGAATGGATCCCACAGGCTCAGAGCAACTGTGGGTTTTAGGGATAAATTTGCAAAATACAAAATGCCCTCAGCTCTTTTCGATCGATCAGAATCCTGTGGAATGACTAATCACTTACGTTGTAAAATAAAGGAGAGGAAGATAAAACAATCAAGGGCATTCATATGCAAAGCAAAGCCGCAAAACGGAGAGCTGCTTTGAGTTTAACTACTAGACCTTCACAAAATGAACTCAGCTCACATGAACAGATGTCCACCTTTTCTGGCAACTGTGTCCGGGCTGGAAAACCCTTGGCATTTCTAGAGGCAATTTACATTGAACTAATGAGAGTTTTTGAGCGGGAGAGCTCTTGATTTTGCCTGGGGAAATAAATATGATTTATGTTATTGAATATAGGATTTTACAGCTTTATGCTATAGGAACCCCCCGATTGGCAAACATAGGTAGAAAAGAAATGTCACGAATTGGCGATAGGCAAAGCTGATTTGGCCTCTGAAAGTTTCACCAAAGCTGTCTATGCTGGAAGATTCACCCTGAGCTGAGAAGGAGGAGGATAGGAAACCTGGCTTAAACAAACTTGTTTGGAAAAAACAGAGCATTTCAGAGTGTGTGTATCCCCCATCCCTGTGGAAACACAAACCTGAGACTGAGGGGCATTTTTCTTTCTTTCACAGTGAACTACATTTCTGACAATGCCTCAGAACATGTTGCCATCATTAAAATACAATTTTAAATATTAAGTTATATTAATTTTATATAATGTATAAAATCATAAATTGTATTAGAATGATAACATGTATGTGATTTGTAAAACTAAATTTTTTAAAAAGATTTTATTTATTTGACAGAGAGAGACACAGCGAAAGAGGGGACACAAGCAGAGGGAGTGGGAGAGGGAGAAGCAGGCTTCCCGCCGAGCAGGGAGCCCGATGCGGGGCTCGAACCCAGGACCCTGGGGTCATGACGGGAGCCGAAAGCAGACGCTTAAGGACTGAGCCACCCAGGCGCCCCTGTAAAACTGTAAATTATATATATATATATATATATTTTTTTTTTTTTTTTTTTTTTAAAGAAAAATCTTCAAGTAAGGGGGGGCGCCTGGCTGGCTCAGTCAGTAGAGCATGTGATACTTGACCTCAGGGTCGTGAGTTCGAGCCCCACAATGAGCCTACTTAAAAAACCTTCAAGTAGGGAGCATTTCTTTAAAGGAGGGGCTGCCTTGGATTTTATCAGACAGAGGAAATGTATTGTCACTGAAACCCCTTCCTGGGAACCCCACATGGAGCCCAGGCGCTTGGCGCCCCCACAGCTACCTGAGAAGGTAATATCAGTCCATGAGGCTGACAGCCAACCTGCGGGTTTTCCCTCGGGAGCCAAAATTCAAGTGTGTCTCACATACCAGAGTTACAAAGGCAGCATAGAAATATATATTTTTAAATGATAAATTTTAAATATTTATAATGTATCATTTTTCTCAGCTGAAGCATCAGCTACATAACACAACTTTCCGGTGGTCCCCTCGGCCCGAGTGAGGCTGAGAAGTGGCTTCTGTCTCCACCCCGGGATGTCCCTGCCCTTGGCCACACTTTCCCACCCGCCTCCAGGCTGCTAGTCATCACAGTCTGTTTATGTGAATGGACCGGAGCTCTCGAGGCAGGACAGGGTTTTAGTCAGATTTTAAGCCTTCCCCCTCCAGAAGCAAGTATTGTGACAGTTCCTGAAGAAGACAAGGCCGATGTCAGTGAGGACACGTGGAGGGACAGTGCCTTCTCTCTTCACCTGAGCGCTGCTTTGCTTTACCCTCGTGGATCAAGGGAGCGCTGGGGCTGGAGTCGGGGGACGGGGATGCTAATTCTCCACACGTTCACGCCTCACGGTCAGTGACGAGGTCCCACAGTCAGCACCTGCTGGGGGCTGGGTTCACCCGAGGGATGCTCCTGCTTGCACACACTTTGGCTGAACGTGGGATTTCCCGGTGCAGGATGGAGCTCGGCGCCACGCTCCGGACCTCGAGGAGCGCTGGTTTCTGGCCCACTGTGTGTGCGCCCTCATTTGGGGCCTGCAGACCTCCTCAGGGAAGGTCACTCTCAAAGGCTTCTTGACTGAGGAAGCAGTCACACGATCAGAAGGTCATGCTAGGAGAGGAACCGTTGACAGAGTCCGGGAAATTTTGTTCCTACAGAGAGCCCCCCAAGAGATGATCTAACTGTTTAAAAGGACAAGCGGCATCATAATGAATCCGTGCCACCCAGCACAGCGCCAAATGGGGCATGCACGTTCTTCCGGTTCTTGGAGGCTTCTCTCCGGTTTTGTGTGTCTCAAAAGGGCCGCAGAAATTCTTCCACATAGAAAAGCTACCAAACCTTTGGGCGAACATGGCAAGTAAAAGAAAAAGGAAAAGAGAAGTGGCTCTGGGAAGCTTTTGGTGGGGCATGTGGAGCTGGGTGTGGAGCCGCCATGCTACCCCCACCCCGGAATGTATCTCCCAATTGGTGGGCTGGGCACCCTCCTCCTGAGAGAGTCTGGGGTCCTGGAGCCCCCTTTGGACCCCACAACCTCCAATGTGCTGCATGATAATTGCTCCTTTAGACCTCTCCTCCCTCCAGCTGAATTCTGGCCCAGTCTTCCTAAGGCCACCTCACCGACCACACATCTCTGCACCGCCCCTCCCCGAGGCCACTTCCAGTCACCTGTTAGACCCACCAGCCGTGCCCTCCTGCTGAGCGGGAAGCCCCACCAGCCAGCACCCCGGCAGCCCAGGCTGGTTTTTGATAAGAACCCAGTGATCAGTTTTGCTCTTCATTCCTTTTTAAAATGCCTATTTAGAGGGGGCTTTCAACAATAAAAATAATATGGGATCAAATTAGAAAGTGGGGGGGAGTGGAAGAGTAAAGAAGGAAATTAAAAAGAATTCAAATGCCATCCTCCAGGGAGAGGGTGTTAAATTTTTTTTATCAGGAAAATAGAAATTTATTGGGAAAGCAAAAAAAAAAACCAACAAAAAAAAAAACCATGGTGAACTCCCAAGTACCCACCACTCAACTCCGAAAATTATCAGTGCTTTGCTAAGATCAGTGCTTTGTAATCTCTGTCCTCCCACTGACCCCTACTGAAGTCTTTTAAAGAAATTCCCAGACATCATTTTTTTTTCTTTGTCAAAAAAGTTTTAACAGGGGCGCCTGGGTGGCTCAGTTGGTTAAGTATCCAACTCTTGATTTCTGCTCAGGTCATGATCTCGGGGTCATGGGATCCAGCGCCACGTCAGGCTCCATGCTCAGTGGAGAGTCTGTTTGTCCTTCTCCCTCTGCTCCTCCCCCTGCTCACGCTCTCTCTCTCTCTCAAATCAATAAATAAAGTCTTAAAAAAAGAAGTTAACAGATTTGCACATAGAAGAGTCACAAAGAAAACATCCCCAAATCCCCAAAATATAAATACTACCAACAGCATTCTCGGATCATAGTGCAAACAAACCAGAAATTCACACTAACCTCCCACCCACCAAAAGGCCCTTCCTCCTGGAAATCAAACACATACATTAAGCGACCCCCTTGGGAGAAAGGAGATATTCCAAAGCTGTACAGTTTCTGGAAAGTAAGGATATGAAAGAAGAACAGAACAGAATCCATGTGATTGTGCTACAACAGGATCTAGAAGAATGTCTAGCATTAAATATCAGAAACCATAAAAGTGAAAGTCAATCAATTAAACATCTAAATAAAGAACTAGCAGAGGATCGACGAAGTAAACTGAAGAAAGCAGAAGGCAGGAATTAATGGAGGTCAAAGCAGAAATGTAATGAGTTGAAGAAGAGTGTTTAATACATAAAAACTGATAGCTTGAAAAATCAACAAAACGAGAAAACTATTAGCTGACATAACTAAAAAAAAAAAAAAAACAACCCACACACAAAGTAAGAAATGACAAGAGAAAAATAATTGAACAGAAGAGTTTTTAAAAATTGAGACCACAGGTCACTTCTGCCCACTCCCATGTCCACAGCAGTTACCTTGCTCCTCGTTCAGACCCGGCTGTGGATGTTTGTTCTGTTGGACGTTGACCTGATGAAATCTCCTTTTCTCCTCGCATTTCCCGCCCCTGGGTCCCGGGCACCTTCCCTTGTCTCAAGGGTCAAGACTCAGCTTTCAAACTGTAGACTGAAGGCTTGAGAGCGCTTGAGCCAGAGCCCAAGGCCAGGAGTCATCGGGTGTGCGAAGGGGCACCTCCCTGTGGGGTACGCGCTTAGTTTGTGTTCATATTACCCTGGGAGTGGCATGGAGAGTCAGGGGACTGGTTGAGGTTGCTCTGAATGCACCAAAAAAAAAAAAAAAAAAGAATATTTTGCACTAGTTTAGACAAATAAATCTAAAAACTTGGATGGGATGGATACACTTCTACCAAAATCAACCCAAGCAGAGATACAATGTGTATGCAGAGAACTTCCATAGAAGAAAGAGAGAAAACTCAAAACCCACACGCACAAAAATCCCCAAGGGACTCTATGAAAACTTTAAAGACCAATGAATCACCCAGCTGCATGAACCATCACAGAGCGCAGAAAAAGGAGCCTTCTTAGTTACTTCTGTGAAGCTAATATAATATGACTAGTAGAAGTGACAAAGACAGTCCTCTATCACTCATAAATACTGATGCAAACATTTTTTTTAAAGATTTTTATTTATTTATTTATTTGAGACAGAGAGAATGAGAGAGAGAGAGAGCACATGAGAGGGGGGAGGGTCAGAGGCAGAAGCAGGCTCCCTGCCGAGCAGGGAGCTGATGCAAACATTTTTAATAAAAAGAGAAGCAAAGAGAATCCCCAAGCACGTCAAAGATAATATATCACGACCAAGTGGGATTTATTTCCAGACATGCAGAGTGGTTTAATATTAGGAAATATATCCTATTCACAGAGCTGGGAGAGAAATCACATCATCATGGCCACAAATGCCAAGAAGGCATTTGATAAAATTCAATTCCCTGTTGATGCTCAATGTAAACCACAAACCCCCCGATCCAGATGATTTGCATCCTGCCACGTTTCTCTGGCTCTTAGATATGCTTCCAGAAACACCGTTAGGATGGTTCTGTCCTTGGAAGGTCGGGTATGGAGGATGAGGTTGAGGAGCTAAGTTCAGACAAGGAAGCAGGGTTGACCTCATATGAGTAGTTCAAGAGGAGCCCAAATCCCACAGATCTCTTGAGGGAAGGCCAAGGTGGTTTCCACCCCAGCCAAGGACTGCGGGGGGTGAGCGGGGGCAGCTCCCCTCCCACCACCAAGCACCCCACCACCGGCCTCCTCAGTCTGGGAGTCAGGGCCTCGAGGTGAAGGTGGGGTGCAGGGGAGCCTCGGACACAGAGGGCAGGAAACACAAGAAGCCGGATGGTGACGGGGGGCCATCTAAGCATGGGTTCCGATCAGAGTGTGAATTCAGACACTGTAGTCACCAGCTCCAGTGGCCGTAACAAAATCGGGCAGACGCAGGGGCTTAAACGTTGATGTTCTCACGGTTCTCCTGAAGCCTCTCTCGTTGGCTCGCCCCCCACCACCTTCCCGCTGTGTCCTCACATGGCCTCCCCTCTGTGTTCACCCATCCCTGGTGTCTCTTCCTCTTCTCACAAGGACGCCAGTCCTATTGGATTAGAGCTTGGGTTTCTCTGGCTTGCAACGCAGATGCCGGACTTATGTTTTGATTATGGAGGCATCTACCGCCAGGAGGCCTCTCCGTACACACAGTGGGGCCGTGGGACTAGATCCAGAGCCAGCTCCCCACCGGCCAGCCTCCTTTGTTTTAGAGATCTTGGCCGATTTAGATAACTGACCGTTTGGGCCTCTGGGTTTTTTTCTCTTCCCACCCTTTAAATCCCAGCTCTTATATTTTATATTCACCAATAGAGAATAAACCCTCAAAACCCTCGCCTCTCCCCTCAGCCCCACTAAAAGCAGACTCCCAGGCCTGTGCTCTTGCTCGCTCGCTCGCTTGCTCTCTCCCTGAGACCTTGCTGCGTGGCCCCAGGGACGCTGTACAACTTCCAGGTCCTATAAACAATAAACCTTTATTTCCAAGTTTCCTGATGATTGTTGCTGAAGGACATCTTGCGATCATAATACGAACCACGAAGGCCTGTCCAACTGCAGCACCGCTTATCGATGGGCTGAGGAGACCAGCACAAAACAGCGACCTCATTTGACCTTATTTCCAAACACTGTCACGATCGAAGGTGCTAGAAGGGTGAGGGCTTCAATGTATGAATTCGGGGAGGGCACAGTTCAGTCCACAGCAGGCTCAGTCATTTAAGAATTGCAAGCTCTTGGGTAATTTATTAACCTGACGAGCCTCAGTTGGCTGCTCTGTGCAATGGGAGTATCAGCGTTGCCAACCTCGTCCACTAGGACAGCACTAGCCACCGTGCACCCAGGCTCCTCTTGGCTTTCCAGAGCCATCGCCACCATCACTGGCCCTGCAACTGTCTTCTTTGTGTGCAAGATGGCTGTCGTGCCCCTCAGGACCGCACCTGTGTATCAGGCAGAAGGATGGAGGAGGGGCAGAAGGCAAGAGGCCTTGTGCGTGCCCCTCCTACCCCCTTTCCTTTGTGTCTCAGTGGCCGGGACTGATGGCTGCATGCATCCCCTCTACGAAGGAGTGGGGAGGGGTCAGGGTTTTAGCCAGGAAAATCGCCACCTTGGACGAAATTGGAGTTGTAAGGAGGAGGGAGCATAGACATCAGACATCCTCACACCAGCCGTACCCAACCTCCGGGCTGTGGAGGTGTTGGGATAACTTGCTTGAAGCAAGATAGACAAGTAGGGGCGGTGAAAGCATGAAACACAGCCATTTATCCAACACCCGAGGTCCACGAACAGCAGGAGTGCGAAATGCAGGACGGAAGGAAGGAGCGCTGGATCCAGATCTGACCTGGGCAAAATCGAGATCTGGCACCTCCCTGTGTTTCCGACGCTTTGACGTCTGGGCCTTGCCCACCACGGAGGGAGGGGCCCTGCTAGGATGAGCTGATTCCCAGAGATCACCAACAACTCCCCTGGGAGCCCCCCTTTTCTAGGCAAACCGACCAGTCCAGAGCCCACACCCCAACTGCTTCCTTTATTGGGCTCTGATGCTCCAGGCCACTTGTCCCCTGTCCTAACCACGCCCGGGGCCAGGCACCAGATGACCAGGGACAGCCCTACAGCCTGGAGCCTGCTCACATTCCCCAAACCAGCCCCCAGCCCACCCGCCCTGCCTCACCCCTGTACCTTCCTGCTGAACCACCACAAAGGCTCTTCCCCGCTTCCCTCTCACTCCCTCTGCCTCCTGACCTGCCCGGTGATTCCGAGAGTGGCCCTGCGGGGCACCAGGTGTCCCTCCTCCAGGAAATTGAGTCACAAGCTCGTCAGTGTGTTGTCTCCTGATCCCATGGCCTCACTGCCCTTGAAGAATCGTAAAGCCTACCTTTTAAGGCAGCAGGATGGAACAAAACTATAGGTAGGCATAGGCAGTTCGAGAACAGTGGCGCTCTGGGGGGTCCTGCCGAGATCAGGGGCCTCAGACCCGCTACCTGCCTCTGCCCAGTGCTGAAGGGTACACCTCTCCCTCAGGACAGGATGCACATCTGTGCACCTGTCACACCCCCGGGGCGGAGGGGGGCTTCTCAGATGCCGTTCCCCACATCGGCACCTGAGCCCTGCGCCATGGCCCGGCCCGCACCCCACCCCATCCTGGTCACACTGGTCCGGGGGCCTGGGGTGCAGTGACTCGACATTCTGCCTCCCAAAGCACAGCCTCTGTCTGAACCCATATTTGGGGAACAGAGGGGAAAAGGCAGCGCTGCTAAGTTTAGACTCTCAAAGCAGCGCTCACAGCCCGTGAATGCAGATGCACTCTGGGCTGTTTTAATGAGAAGAAGTTGATATAAAGCTGTGGGAAATGTAGCACTCCCTTGGACACAAACACAGCCCAGTTACCCAGTAGCTCAGGCTTTTGTCACTGTGACAGACGGACGGTCGGTCCCTGCAGACCATGCAGACTCTCAAGAATATGTGGGGGTTGAGTGACATCAGAGGGGCAGAAGCCTGTTCTGCCCAGGCCCCCGGGGCCTCAGATTTGGAAAACCACATACTCCAGGGGAATAGCTCCCCCAGAAGCGATCGAACTGGGGTCAGAGGTGGGGGGGGCTGTCACAAACCGGGTTATCCGCTGGGCTCCCCTGAGCTGTCCCTCCCTGTGCTGCACTAAGGCAGGGAGTGGGGCAGGCACCATCCCTCTTTTCCTCATGTCTAACGTCTTAAAGACATTGTTCAGATGTATTTTTAGTTTTTTCATTGTTTCAGATGGGGGGTAAATCTCTCTTTCCCCACTGGCTCCCCAAAAGTAGAAGTCTCAAAGGACTCCTTTTTATTTTTTATTTTATTTTGTTTTTTAAAGACTTTATTTATTTATTTGACAGAGAGAGACACAGCGAGAGAGGGAACCCAAGCAGGGGGAGTGGGAGAGAGAGAAGCAGGCTTCCCGCCGAGCAGGGAGCCCGATGCGGGGCTCGATCCCAGGACTCTGGGATCATGACCCGAGCCGAAGGCAGACACTTAACGACTGAGCCACCCAGGCACCCCTCCTTTTTATTTTTTTAAGAGAGGGAGAGGGAGGGGGGCAGAGGGGTTTCTCAGGTTCTGCTTCTAGGGATCCCAACCCAAGACATTCCCCAAACAGGTGTCTGAGGGCAGAGGGAGAGGGACAGAGAGAATCTTAAGCAGGCTCCGTGCCCAGCACGAAGCCCGACGTGGGGCTTAATTCCACGACCCTGAGATCATGACCTGAGCCAAAATCAAGAGTGGGATGCTCAACTAACTGGGATATCCAGGCACCCCTCAAAGGGCTCCTTTAATCAAATATTATGCTCACTATGGATCTACTGTCATTAAAATGCCAATGTTTAAAGAATTAGAATAAATAAAGCACATCAATCACTGAAAACTGTACTAAATATCATTTGTTTTGGGTGATCAAGAAGGCAATTTGGGTCTTATTGTATTTTGTGGTCTCCAAATTGAACAGCTGCCTTAATTTTTCTCTGCTTCAGTTCTGCCTGCATCCCACCATGAGCCCCACGAGTCAGGTGGCACCTCTAGGGCTCCCTTTGACTTCAGAGCTCAATTCAAACTCCTCATCTGGTGGGAAAGGCCAGGCCTGGGTCACAGGAGGTGTTCAAAACCCACCCACTGAGTGGCGGGCGCTATGACCTGGGCCAGTTAGCCATTCCACGGTGCCCCACCTCAGTGACATAAGGAGCTCCATCATTCCCTTCCTGTACCCCATGGAACAGCCCATCCTTCCCTGTGGCTGTCACTGCTGAGGGTCCTTGACTTTCTTTCTTAAAATTCATCAGAATGACTATAACAAAGCCCGCTACCTGCCTCCAAATAGTGATTCTTTCCTTTCCCTTAGTAAAAGAGCACTAATTAAGTTTTAAGGCTGGATACATGGCTAACTAACTAAAACACCACATTCCCTAGCATTTATTACAACTAGGGGTAGCCACGTGATCAAAGCCTAGACAAAGAAATTAAAGTGAAAGAATGGGAGTAACACCAGGCATCTCTTTTATCTATCTATCTATTATCTATCATCTATCTATCTATCTATCTATCTATCTATCTATTTATGGGGGGGTGGAGGAGCAGAGCCCAGCATGGAGCCTGACGTAGGGTTCAATCTTACAGCTCTGAGATCATGACCTATGCCAAAATCAAGAGTCGGATGCTTAACTGGGTCACCCAGGTGCCCCTGGGACATGGCTTTTAAAGTAACTTCTTCCTCTTCTCTTTCCTCCTTTCTGACACCTGGAAGGCAGATGTAATGGCTGGACACCAGCAGTCATGTTGGACTATGAGATGACCTTGGAAAAGAAAGCCACATGCGGCAGAGCAACAAGACAGAAGGAGCCTGGGTCAGGGCCCCTGGGTGGTGCAGTTGGTTAAGCGTCTGACTCTTGGTTTTGGTTCAGGTCATGATCTCAGGGTTGTGAGATCGAGCCCCACCTTGGGCTCTGCACTCAGTGAAGAGTCTGCTTGAGACTCTGTCTCCCTCTGCCCTTCTCCCTAAAATAAATAAATAAATGTAAAAAAAGAAAAGGAGTCTGGGTCTGTGAGATCATGGGCCCCCATAGCTCTCAGGACTGCCCATGTGTGTTCTTCTATACTGGTTAAGTCACTATTTCGGGACTGGGTTACTTGCAGATGAACCCAATCTAACTGATGTAGTGATACAGCCCATCTCACGTTCCTCTCACAGCACTTATGCCCCATTCCTGCAATGCCTAACAGTGTAAAGAAGAGAAGCCAGAAGCAGAGTTGAAAAAGTTGCCTCGGGCTGTGGACAATCCAGACGGATGGAGCCAGTGCCTTGTGCTAGGTTGTCGGCAGCCTGAAGAGCCCCCACCTGCCAGAGGAAAACCAGGGAATGCTTCCAAGAGTCTTCCTGAGTTCCACTCTTCAAAGAAGAAATGAGTCAGAGGCTGTGGTGCTGGACTGTCAAATAGACAAATGTGGGAATCACTTATTGTTCCCGAGTCAACATCTCATCTGGTAACCCTCTCTTTTTCTTTTGCTGAGTATGTTCTGCAGGCAGTCTTGAAATAGTCAGCTGTCCCTGCGAGTATCAGCCAACTCTAGCCCTGAGAGAGGGGCAAACAATGAGGGGCTGATCACTGAACAGTTACTCTGCGGGGAGATTGGGAAGGAATTTTGGAATCAAAGAAAAAGTCCTTTAAACTCTGGAGTTGGGGTCCTTGAACAGCACCCCTTATGCAGCAGACCTGAGTCAGTTTAGGCATTTTTGGTGCTTTGGGTGAAGACTATAGACTATGGACTTGTGTTCAAATCCCACACAACCACCTGACAGCTGTGAGATCCGAGCAAGTTACTTTACCTTTGTCTGCCTCAGTTTCCTCATCTGTAAAATGGGAATGATGATAGTACTTGCTTTCTGGGTTGTTGTGTAGACGAAATGAAATACTCCTTGTAAAAGCATTTAGTGCGGCACAGAGAAAGAGTTGCAGAACTTCCACTTACTATTCACAGTTTCCGGAGACCTCATTTGAGGATAGTCAAACCCTCCAGAAGCCAAGTGACAGCTGAGTTTTCCTGAACGTAGGGAAATGACGGACTAGGCATAGCGTGGCCTCTATCTCGAAACCTTGGTCTGGCTGGGTCTCAGCATGCCTGCCACAAGGTCAAATTTCAATAGAAAGTTTTCGAATGAGGAGCTTCACAAGAAGGGAGAGGATCTCAGGGCTCCCTGAGTGTGTCACCTGCTTGGGGACCATCCTGGGCAGTCCCATCAGGTCCTTTATCCCCATTTGTGATGGTCCCAAGAAGCCCAACGTTCGTGGGGCATCTCTCATCCCGACCCACTTCCCAGCCTCCACCCCTGCCGCACACAGCCTTCCATCTGGCCCTCGGGAACCTGTAGTGCACCTGAAAAATCCTTTGTATGCTCAGCCTCCCCTTAAATGTCCCCCGCCCTCTGTCCCAGCAAAACCCCATCTCCCCTGCAATCTGTGCAGCCTGGGAAATAAGGGCTGGTTCCTCTCCTACACCCCTATTTCCCAGATGGGACGGAGATAAGTGTCCTCCTTGTTGCTTCTAGATCATAGTCCTCTCTCCTCCCTAAAAACCTTGCCTCCAACACTTCTTCAGCCCCTTAGGGTCTTTGTACAGTTTTTTGCTGCCCCCTCACCTGCATCCCCCCTTATAGACCTCGGGGTGCCTCTAAACCACCCACGGGCCCAGTCAGCTCGCACACTGCACTGTCCCCCTCTGGCAGATGTGTTTGGCAAAACCCCAACCATTGTTAAAACAATATTCCAGCTTAGCACAGTGGAGAGAACCCCAAAACCACACAATCAAGGTCATGGGGAGAGGGCCAGACACCCCTGGTCCTTGAGCTCTCCCCTTCAACACCAATGTCAAGCTGACGTTCACCAGATCTCCAGCCCTCCCCACCATGCTCCCTGCTTCCTAACTCACCGAGCAAACAGGAGACCAGCCCATCTCAGAGATGCTTCACGTGCTCCCCCCACCACTGGGCATCTGTCCCCCGTTTCAGGGACAAGCCACCCAGGCTCCAGCCAAGACCACCTGGGACTTTGTTCACATAGTTCTGTCCCCTGCAAGGACACAGCCCTGGTGCTTCCAGCTTCCTCTCCCACAGCATCGTCCCATTCATAAATAAACATGTGGTAATAGTCCCTAACTTCAAACAAATCCTCTTGCTCCATGTAATGAAATTGACTGCCAGAAGGTCTCTTCTGTGTTTTGCTCCCTCAACTGAAATTTAAAATTTGCAAATTTACAAATCATATTAAAGAATTCACCAACCTATTATTTTGTTCTGATTATTCCTCTGCATTCAACAGCCTGTAAAAACTACCATATCCAAGGATATCCAGGGCTTTTAGGAATAGTGGCTATTTCAACCTTAGGAAATATTAATGGGACATAGTGCCTTAAAAGATCAAAGGGGAAAAAGCTTGTTATTTCCACAAATACTACAAGGAAATTTGATAAATCATTACCCATTCTTGATAAAAGAAACAGAAACAGCTCTTGGTAATTCAAGAAATGAAGGATACTTTCTCAGCATGATAAAGAATAAAGAAGGGCACCTGGGTGGCTCAGTTGGTTAAGTGACTGCCTTCAGCTCAGGTCATGATCCTGGAGTCCCTGGATCGAGTCCCGCATCAGGCTCCCTGCTCGGCGGGGAGTCTGCTTCTCCCTCTGACCCTCCCCCCTCTCATGTGCTTGCTCTCTCTCATTCTCTCTCTCTCAAATAAATAAATAAATAAAATCTTTAAAAAAAAAAGAATAAAGAATAGCTAATGTCATACTTAACACTGAGATCTGTGAGCAACACTCACCAAGTGTGTCCTCAGAAAAATGGATCCGGTGTTTTATATAAAAAATGGTATCGTGATGTATGAATTAGGGCAATGTAACAAACACCAACATTTCAGGGGCTTATTACAGTAGGAAGGTATTTCTGCCTCGTGTAACAGTCTTAAATGTATGTTTCTGGTTGGTGGACAGTATTGCTCCATATGGTGATTCAGGGACTCAGCTTCCTTCCATCATGTGGGCTCAGAGTTCCCCAGGACCTTGAAATTGGCTTCCACCTGGCGGACAGGGAAAAGAGAGTGGAGGCACACACCCTTTACTCAATTACTCTGAATGTGGCACACCTCACCTCTATTCACATTCTGTAGGCCTGAGCTAGACTTCGGACTTCACTTGTCTGCAGGATGCGTGTGAGACCAGGAGGGGAGTGGGCAGCAACCCCAGAGAGGGGGATGGGCAGTCTTGTTTTTAGTGGCATGAGTGCAAAGTGGGACCACCCCGGGATGGAGGACCTCCTGCAGCAATCTGTCACATTTAACAAGATTGCGTATCCTTTGACCTCATAACCTCACTTCTAGCAATTTTTACTATGGTTATATTCACAAACGTATAGATTTACATTTTAAGGATGTATCTCATATATTGACTTCCCGTGGCTGTGGATTCAAATGACCACAAACCTGCTGACTTCGACAAGAAGAATTTATTCTCTCACAGTTCTGGAGGCCAGAAGTCCAAAATTAGCATTGCTGGGCCTGCATCAAGGGGTTGGCAGGGCTGTGCTCCCTCTGAAGGCTCTAGAGAGAATTCTTCTGTGCCTCTTATAGCCTCTGGGGTCTGCTGGCATTCCAGCCCTTGCCGCCATCTCCACATCCCCTTCTCCATGCATGTACTTTCTCTTCTGTGTGCATCCGACCGCCCTCTGCCCTTCTAAGTACATTTGTGATCACACCCAGAAAACCCAGGACCCTCTCCCCATCTCAAGAGGCCTAATCTAATCACACCTGCAAGAACTTTCCCCCATATTAAGTAACATTCTCTCATTCCAGGGACGAGGATATCTTTGTCATCTTTGGATGGCCACCACTCAGTCTGCAATACCAGGCAACACTGTGATGGTGAGACATTGGCGACATCTTGAATGTCCATCAAAAAAGGCTGGATGAGGAAACTACTATCCATCCATACAGTGGAATACCCTGCAACCATTAAGAGGAGAAAGGCCACAGTCTATGTCCTGACTGAGAGAAAAATTCAGGTATGAAACTGTGTCTGTACTCTATTGCTTATTTCGAAAGAAAGAAATATGCGTATGCTTACGTACTCAAAGAGCGTTTGCAGAAAGATCTCAAGAAACTGGTAAGAGTGGCCACAGGTGGTTCAAACTATAGGGAGGCAGAAGGAAGGGGGGGGTGGAGTCGTGCTTTCCTTGCAGGCTCTCTTGTACCTTTTGAAATCACCTCTTCCGATAAATACAGAAGCCAGCATAGTACATGTTCAGAGCATGATTCACAATGTAGCCAAAAGGTGGCAGGCAACAGAAATGCCCATGGACAGATGACTGGGTAAACAAAATGTGGTCTGTGTAGACAATGGAATGTTGTTCAGCCTTAGAATGGGGCGGGGAAACTCAGACAGTTGCTACAACACAGACGGACCCTGAGGACATCATGCTCAGTGAAATAAGCCAGTCACAGAAGGACAAACACTGTACGATTCCATTCATATGAGGTATTTAGAGCAGTCGAAATCAGAGACAGGAAAGTAAAATGATGGTTGCCCTGGGTGGAGGAAGGGGGACTGTTTAATAGGACGGAGTGTCAGTTTTGCAAGATGAAAAGAGTCCTGGAGATGGATGGTGGTGATGTCTGCACAACAATGGGAATATACTTTACACCACCAAACTATACATTTTAAATGGTTAAAATGAGGGGCACCTGGGTGGCTCAGTTGGTTAAGCATCTGCCTTTGGCCTGGGTCATGATCCCAGAGTCCTGGGATCAAGCCCCGCATCAGGCTCCTTGCTCAGCAGGGAGTCTGCTTCTCCCTCTCCCTTTGCCCCTCTTCCCCACTTGTGTTTGCTCTCTCTCTCTCTTGCAAATAAATAAATAAAATCTTTAAAAATAAAAATAAATGGTTAAAATGGCAAATTTTATGTCATGCATGTTTTACCACGATAAAAAAGGAAAAAGTTTAAAAATCAGTTGTAGAAGTATGATAAATAACATGGGAAGACAGTTGCAGTATTTAGTTGCCCAAAGAAAGTAGCTTACCAACAATATGTAAATATGACCTCATTTACATAATAAATAAATAAATGGCATATTAAGAAATCCTTTCTTGACTTCCCATCCTTCTCTAGCTATTGCCTCTCTTCTGTGCCATCCTTATAGCAAGCCCCCCCACCCCACAAAAGAGTTGTCCGTATCTGCTGTCCCTCCTGTTTTCTCTCGAACCTGCTCTGGTGGGGCTCTTGTCCACGGTGTAGGAGAGAAGCCCCACGTTTGGTCATTCGACTGCACAAGCTCTCCTGCCTCGCTTGGCTCGGCCATCCCACCTGGAAACGTTGGGAAGCTCAGGGCTGGTCCCCCAGAAGCTCAGGGCTGGTGCCCCAGCTCTCCTCTCCCCCCGCACTCACTCCCCAGCACAGTTCCTGCTGCTCTGGGCAGGGTAACCTCTGTGCGAGAGAGGACACGGTGCTCTGGTTGAGCATCGACAGGGCTGGAATTTGAAGGTGCTGATAGATCCTCCCCACCTCCACCCCCACCCCATGAAGGCAACTTGTGAGATCCACCTGTCAGGATCAGGGTGGGCTCAAAGGGCCACCGTGCCTGCGCAGGAGAGTTTCAGCAGACCCCTGTGAGTGGGAAGAGCCCCGTGGAATAAGACGGGAGCCTCACCAGGGTGAGGCCGATGGCCTGGACCCTCTTAGAGCCCCAGTTTGGCTGACCAGACCCCGAGGAGCCCGCTAGCTCTATAACCACCACGCTCTTTTTTTCCCCCTAGAGTCACATTCCTGGGAGCACTGAATATGTCAACCTGACGTTTGGTAGTTCAGCCATCCAAGGGCAGAAAAGGGCATTATTTGAGACTCAAAAGGTATATTTTATATTCACACACTTGACTTTCAAGACCCTGAATGAATTTTGCTGAAATAAATATTCACCTTTGGGTTTCGTCCAAGTATGTGAAGTTTTAGTCCCCCAAAGCCTTTCTCTTTCTTTCTTTTAAAAAGAATATTAAAAGTGACTGAAAAGAGGGATTTAGAAATGAATGGCTATTTTTCAACATGTCTCATAAAAAGAAAAGGAGCAAATGCTATAATATTTCTCAGGGACACGGATTTAGGGAAAGCGAGATTTAGAACCCAGTGGGGGTTTATTGCAATGTGAGATTTCTATCCTTGCCGGCCTCAGGATTCAACCTTGCACGGTCAGAAGGGGGGCAAATGCAGGTGACCGCCCATCCCAGTTGTCAGGCCTGCACCCCGGTTTTAGCACTGAGAGTCCTGCATTGCAGAAAACCCCTCAGTCCCCAACAAGGAACCGGCGTGGTTGGTCACCCTAGTTGAGATTACTTCGGATAAGAGAAGTGCTCATACAACCCCACTCAACCCAGTCCAGAAGACCCAAAGTCCCTGTCAATTCGATGTCATCGTGCCCCTGCATCAAGAGGCAACATCTACATCAAGAACTGTGTGCAATGCCAAGCGCAAGGATTTTAGAAGGCTTGAGAAATAATGCCTTATGTCCCAGCCTGGTTCTAGCTAACTGAGAATCACCTGTCACCTTCAGGACTGATAGATCAGAGAGTGGGGACCAAGGCAGAGCTGTGTGACAAGGAAGGCTTAGATGAGCCCCAGAATTAGACAGAGGCGGCTCTGGACCACCACAGGCCTCACGCTAGACAATGGTAGGCTGCTGGAAGGCAGGGACTCTGCCTTCGTCGTGTTAATATTCCTAGTGCTGACCTGCTTCCTGACACAATGAACCCCTAATCAGTGACTCTTGTACTGGACAGAACTGTCATGGCAAAGGCACGAAGAAGAGTGTGTGTGTGCCTGCGTGGGGGAGAAAGAGAACGAGATGTCAGGAGGCAAAGCCGGGGCTCAGCATAACCAGCCTCCACAGCCCCGCCAATCTTCCACAGTGCAAAACTTGGGGCAGGTAAATGCTGACTGCCACCAGCAGTCACCCTGTAGCGTGTCCTCATCCCCCTCTCCCCCAGTCCTTTTTCCATGTATAAGTAAGTCCAGGCTGGTGTCTCCTGGACAGTTACTTTGGAGACTGTCCAACCCCCACCTTCCCCTGCCGCTTGCGCCGGCCCCAGGGACCTGTGGATCAGCAGGGGTCCCAAGAGCTCACAGATACAAGCTGGTGTGGCTGAGTGTCACTGCATACCACCCTTCACTGACCCTGCTGCCCTGGTCTAGTTCAGAGCTGAATTCTGAGGCCACTCTGTGGACCTCACTTCCTCCGGGCAGCTCTGCAGCTACCAGAGCTGGAGATGCTCCAGAAGCATCTTCCCAAGAGTCCACAGGAGCCAGATGGCCACATGACAAGCCCCACGAGGTTGCGGTTATGTTCACTGAGCCTGTCTTTTTTTTTTTTTAAAGTTTTTATTTATTTTATTTGAGAGAGAGAATGAGAGACAGAGAGCATGAGAGGGAGGAGGGTCAGAGGGGGAAGCAGACTCCCTGCCGAGCAGGGAGACCGATGCGGGACTCGATCCCGGGACTCCAGGATCATGACCTGAGCTGAAGGCAGTCGCTTAACCAACTGAGCCACCCAGGCACCCGAGCCTGTCTTTTCCACTGCTGGACTCCCTCCGGCCAGCTGTGAGCGACACCAACTGGTGAGAGCTAACTGTTAAACATTCAGCAATGTTGCACGCTGGTTGTTAAACACAGCCACTATTAAAGATTAAAGTATGTCAGGTAACTATTAAATAGATTCGGTTAGACACGAAGGTGGTAACTTCTCAAAACGTATCACTTCCTAATCTATTTTATAATTATCCACACTCTTGAGCTTATTTGCACCTGCCATGCCTGGGAGGGGAAAGCACGATAGTGGGGTGCTATGGGGCATCTCTTCCATACTCTGCCAGTGATGTCACGTTGGCAGCTTGCATAGGCCATAGAGGGAGTATTTACATCACGGAAATCTACAAAAGCTACAAACCAGGACTTCCCCCCCCCCTGATTACAGGTTGTACATATTACCAGCTCCCCACTGCCCCCAGCCCAGCATGGGGTCTGGCACAGAACGGGGCTCAGCTGCTCACCCTTTGTGAGTAAACTTCCTGGAGTTATCCCAACTTGCATGTGCCGCCTGCTTCCTGCTGGGATGCCGCGGACTAGTCGATGCCTCATCTACATCCATTCCCCTTGAGCTGCTGTGGAATCAATCTGTATTAGCCTCCTGTGGCCGCTGTAACAAAGTAACACAAACTGGATGGCTTAAAACAACAGAAATTCATTCTCTCACTGTTTTAGGAGCCAGAAATCTGAAATCGAAGTGCTGACAGGGCCAAATCCCTCCAAAGGTTGATGGGGAGAATCCTTCCTTGCTTCTTGGCTCCTGGCAATCCTTGGCATGGAGTGCAGCACTCCAATGTCTGCCTCTGCCTTCACATGGCCTTCCTCCCCCTGTGTACTTCTCTACGGCTTCTCCTCTTCTTAGAAGGACCCCAGTCATTGGTGTCCCACCTTAGAACCCACCCAAATCCAGTATGACCTTATCTTAACTAATTGTATCCACAAAGACCCTGTTTCCAAATAAGATCATATTCTGAGGTTCCAGGTGGACATGAGTGGGAGTAAGGCACACTGTTTATTTTTATTTTTTTTTAAGATTTTATTTTTATTTATTTGACAGACAGAGAGAGAGAGAGAGCCAGAGAGCACAAGGTGCGGGGTGGGGGGGTGGGGAAGGAATGGCAAAGGAAGATGGAGAGGGAGAAGCAGACTCCCCACTGAGTAGGGAGCCCAACATAGGGCTTGCTCCCAGGACCCTGGGATCATGACCTGAGCCGAAGGCAGACGCTTAACCGACTGAACCACCCAGGTGTTTAACTCATCACCAAATCCCTACGGTAGGAACCACAGACAGTGCTGCCCCTCTCATGTGGAGAAGAAAAGTCTCGAAGACTGCTTGATGCCAATCATGACCAATGAACAGAAGAGCCCCTCACCGCAAATGTTTCTACTTTTTTTTGTGGTTACTTTCTGGACAAGAGCTAATATGCTCTCTCATTGCTTCTTGGCCTTTTGGCTAAAATCAAGTGAAGAGCAAATATGCTCTTATATTCACATCATCAACCTTGGGATCTCTCCTATTCCCCCACCTGCACCCATGTACACTCTCTCTTCCAGAAACTACACCATTGTCTAAGCAGATTCGCACCTCTAGGGATGGTCTGTTCCTGCGACCCCCCAGAAGCTAGAGTTGCCCCTTATTCTAACGACTACAGCCCTGGCCCAGTGCCCACACACGTGTCAGACCAATCTCGTGGCCTGCCCCAAGAGGAGTTTCGCAAACACTGTTGACACAGAGAGACGCACATTAACTTCTCCCAACCTGCTGTGATGATGATATCTCGTATTTGTGGAGCATGGCCAGTGTCAGCGCTCAAAAGACAGCATTTCTATGATCTCCTTTGATCCCTATCTCAGTCCTGGAGAAAGCCAGAAAGAGGCACACTCTCATATCCACAAGCTTTTGCTTGGACTTTCAGGGGGTTTGTGGACCTCTGGAAGAGCATCATGGGTCTCCTAAGAGTTCACAAACCCCAGGATAAGAAGTCCAGGAAAGGAACACATTTCATTAGGCTGGTGGCACGAACACCCAGCTGGAGGCACAGATGCTCGTGATGGGACAAGAGATGAGACCGGGAGGTCGGGGCACCACACAGAGGAGCCTGTCGGGCAGCAGGAACCAGTGGGACAGGGAGAGAAGACAAGGCTAAGGCTAGGGTAAGACAAGAGAGGCACCTAGGGTGCAGAATTTAAGGAAGTGTTCACTCCCTCTCAGGGGAACCCCCATTCTGGCCTTGAAGGAGGAGCCCAGCACAACCCCAGTTGTGGGAAGTGGGCACTGGCTGGGATGAGTCCCCAGGCACTGGGACAGTGGGGCCCCAACAGGAAGCAGATGGCAATGCACTTTGGGACCCTTCAGGAGGGCTTCCTTACAGAGGAGTGAACAGCAGGGAGGGGACCTCGGGGCATAGGGCAGTGCCTGGGCTTTACCAGTGGGAGCTGGTACCAGGCCTGACAGATGAACATGACTGATGGGCCCAGAAGGACAGTGAGGCTCAGAGGCAGGTTGCCTTGAGAGGGTCAGGGACCTGTGGTTGGGGACCATGGCCAGTCAAGGTGACCTGGTGGGGAAGATGCGGGGAGAATCTTCCTCTCCCCCTTCTCCTTCTGATCCCAATGGGAAGTTGAAGGGCAGGGGAGATGACTTGATGACTCCCTGGACACAGGCAGTGTGGAGGAGCCTGGAGAACAGGGAGCAGTGGGTTGGGGCAAAGGGAGGGAATTCTGTACAGGGCAAACACAAACCAGATGCAGGAGTTGGGTTCTGAGAGATGAACAGGTGGTTGAAGGGGCCCAGGAAGCCCAGGTAGGGCCAGCCCTAGGCCCTCAACCCCCTGCCCATCAGAACCCTCAGGGAAGCTTGTGTTAAGAATGCAGATTCCTGGGCCCTGCACCCCAATTTAGACTCAGCGACCCTTGGGTGGGTGTTGGAATCTATCCTTCCAGACCTCTTGAACTGGTGTTGTGGAGCCCTGGGCAGGGGCTGCAGATAGCCTCAGCCGAAGCCAGGCCTGGTCCCTGGGTGTTAGGGGTCCTTGGCCTGGGAAAGGCAAAGGGGCTTTCTTACCTCCAGAAACCCCAGACCCTCCCACAAGCCAGTCCCAAAGTTCCCACTCTAACTCCTTTCCATTCCTCTCTGTCACCCTCTAGGGGTTGTGCACGTGAGCTGACCCAGCGTGGGTGGGCTTGGGCCTGCACTCAGGACGGGTGAGAAGCTGGGGTGAGCTGTGGATGGGGAGGGCCACACCAAGGAGCCACTTCCGAGCAGCTGTGAGCAGGAGTGTTTGGGGGCCATGAGGACCCTGTCTGTCTCCGCCCCCAGGCTGGCTTCTGCTCCACACTGCCTGGGGCTGACCACGCTAGCGCATGACAGCCTTCCGCAGTACCGTCCCCTGGCTCTGCTGTGGCCTTCCCAGCCCATGAGGGACCAGAGGCCACTCTTTTGCTTCTGAATGGGTCTTTGCAGGGGAACTTAAAGGGGCTGAGCCCCAAGATGGGCCAAGGGGGTCCAGGACCAGCCTCCCTGGACCCTGGGCCAGCTCTCCTTTGGAAGGAGGGCACGGGTTTGAGGTCTCAACTCAGGGCTGGACACAGAAGTGCCAGGCTGCCATTGAGCTCTTGGGAGCTGAGCATGCACCAGAGGCAGATGACTGACTCCCAACACTTCCTAATTTAACCTGGTGTGAAACAGAATAGCCAAGTGCTGCAAGAGAGGGTAACAGCTCTGTTCCCCCCCCACCACCACTCCCATGACATCCTGAGGCCCCAGATTGAAAGGAGCCCAGGCTGAGTAGACCAGGTCTGAACCTCACTCCCCAGGCAACCTTCCCTGGTTGCAGGTGAAGCTCCAGATCTTATCCTACTGCTGGCCCCATTCCCGCCCTGCTGCGTGTATGGTCTTACATGAGGATCTGGAGTGATTAATTAGTGCTGTCATGCTGGGCTGGTAGAAGGGCGGGCTGTCCCCAGGGGCACCTTCAGCGGGAGTGTAGACTCTCTGCAACATGACGCCTGCCTTCTTCAGGAGGGAATTTGCCTCCCAGACCAGAACCCCAGGACTCTGACTCTGACTCCCTCAAGGCAGGCACCACACTTTGTTCACCACTGTGTTTCCAGGGCTTTCCACAGCGCCCTGCACAAAGTGCAGGAGATTTGTAGAATGAATGAACGCTGAAGGAACTGAAAGAAGGATGGGTGGACACAGCCTCAGACAAAGGAAGAAGGAAAGAGAAAGAGGCCACCCCTGTCCTGGGTCTGGGAGAGCAGGGGCGCCAGTAACTTTGGTGGAGCTGTGAGGTTGTCACACAATCTGAGAATGGCAGGTGCTTCCTGATCCGAAGCTGGTCATGACAAAATCTTTTGTCAATTTAAATTGACAGGGAGGTAAGCTTTGATCCCAGAGCCTAGAGGTGAAAGGTAGTCATGGAGGGGATATAGAGGTAGGGTGCAGGGGTAGGATTTTTCCAAACCAGTCAGGAGTGCCCAACTTCTTCACCACCAAGACCCTTTTTATTAATTTCCCCTCTTGTCCACAGACCCCATGTTTTCAAAGTGTTAGTTTGTCAAACAATGTTAGGAATAATCTATTTGCATGTTTTTTTTATTAACTAAAGCCATCTGTAACTCTTTGATTGCCTTTCTTACCAGTATGAGATCATTAAGTTGAGATAATTCTAGCCCAAAGCAAAGTAACTTGATATTTTCATTAACCGATGGTGGGTCCGTGTATGATTTTCACTTGACTGTCTAGAAATAACTCCAGGTCATCCATGGACAGCAACCCCCCTACAAAAAAGCAGCAATATTCCTGGTCTTTTCTGTCTCTCTCCTTGCTAGGCTCCTAAGAACTCACTATGTGAGAAACATAGAATGTTTACAGACACATGCTTCTGGAATCTAGTGCTATGGGGTGAGCAGAGGAGGAGAGAGAGAGAGAAGAGAAAGTTCATACTTGTAAATGTTGCATGTGATGGGCTGAAAAAAAATTTCATGGGCTGGTGATTTCTAAATTTCTTTGCAAAAGAGAGTGGAGACATTTTCATTTTCTTTCCTCCTTCCCTCTAGTAGCAGCCATTAAGCTGACTGGACATTGTGAGTCGCTGAGTTCCACTTGAGTCTTGACTTTGATCAGTAGAGAGCAGCGAAGAACTATTAAGTCTTTGAACTCATCACAGTGGGGTTAGGGCCCTCCAAGTATTCAGCCCCTTGATGCCCAAATGTTGGGCAAAGAAGTAAATAGAAACATAAAAGAGGGAGATGGGAGTGAAGCTATATTTGGAATAAGGAAGTGACATCAGACTGTAACTTGAATCCACAGGAAGAAATAAAGACAATCAAAAATGGTAATTAAGAAGGTTAATATTTTTTAAAAATTAGTAAATGCATTTGTGTTCTTTATTCTGTTAGCTTTTTAAAAAGACATAATAGTATATAAAGCAATGACTATATTTCTGTATAGGTGGGTTTATAACACTCCACTTATAAAATATAGTTGGGTGTATACAGACATGATATGGGTAACAATGATAGCAACAGAAAGAGAGTAGGGGATGGAGTTAAGTTTCCATAACTTACTGGAATTAACTCAGTGTAAATCTGAAGTGGATTCTGGTAAGTTAAAATGTGTATTGTGAGAGCTAAGGAAATCACGGGGCGCCTGGGTGGCTCAGTCAGTTAAGTGTCCGACACTTGATCTCAGCTCAGGTCTTGATCTCAGGTCGTGAGTGCCCATGGAACCAACTTAAAAAACAAAAACAAAAGTTAAATTCATTAAGGAAATGAAAAGTGTACAGTAGAAAATATCCACTTAAGACAAGAAGAGGTATGAAGGAGGAATAGAGAGACAAAGTAGTTATAAGCTACAGAGAAAATGGAGAGGAAAGCAGAATGGCAAATATCCAACCATATTAATAACATCAAACAGGAATAGATTAAACAATTTAACCAAAAGGCAGAGATTGACAGACTGGAAAAAAAAATCTCTGATCTAATTATATGCTGTCTCCAGGAGACACTTTTTATTCAAAGATACAAATAGGTTAAAAGTAAGAGATGAAAAAAGATATATCATGCAAACCGAAACCATCACAAATTAGGTAACTTAAATGAAATGAACAAAGACACAAACTACTAAAACTGACTCAAAAAGAAATAGAAAATCTGAATAGACCTACGATGGGTAAAGACATTGAGTTAGTAATTTAAATATTCCACAAAAAGCCCAAGCCCAGATGGGTTTGATGGTGAATAACATTGTATAATGCTGAACTCAGTGTCTGGTGCAGAGTAAGTACCCAATAAAGGTCATCCTATATTGCTATTATCTTTCTATCACATGTTTTTCAAACGATATGTTGCACTTGCCTCCATCTCTTGCTTGATTGTGGGCTTCCTGAGTGCAAGGAATCTGTCTTATTCTTTATATTCCAGGTGCCCAGCTTGGTGCCTGGCTAATGCTCCAAGAGAAGTAGAGAGAAAATAATGTTTATTTATTTGAAAGAGAACAAGAGAGAGAGAGCATGAGCAGGGCAGAGGGAGAGGGAGAAGCAGACTTCCTGCCAAGCAGGGAGCCCGATGCAGGGCTTGATCCCAGGACCCCAAGATCATGACTTGAACTGATGGCAGATGCTTAACCCACCGAGCCACCCAGGTGCCCCAACAATTTAAGAATATTAAAAATTGTTTTTTTAAAAGATTTTATTTATTTATTTATCAGAGAGAGGGAGAGAGCCCAAGCAGTGGGAGCAGCAGGCAGAGGAAGAAGAGGGCTCCCCACTGAGCAAGGAGCCCAATGTGGGACTCGATCCCGAGACCCTGGGATCATGACCTGAGCTGAAGGCAGATGCTTAAGTGAGCCACCCAGGTGCCCTGACAATTTAAGATTATTAAAAATTGTTTTGATGCTGGACAGGAAAGTGACTACCCACTTGTCCAGGACACAGCATTGCTTCCAGGGCTTGCATGGCTATCTCTCAGAGTCTGTCCTTGATGCTGGTGTGCACGTCACTGGTCCCATGCCATGTGAAGGGGGTGGTGGTTGTTTGGGGGGATGGGTGGATGCACACGTAAGTGTGTGAGGCCCCTCACAGAGAGGAACAGTGGTGAGGTGTGAAGAGAAAGCTGGGCCAGGGGCCGGAGGCTGAGTTCCCTCCCACCCTGCCCCACATTGTCTGGCCACATGTCTGCACCAAACACTGAAGAGTCTGAGGATTTTAAGTTTGAATCTGGTCGTCAAGGTTCTTGTAAAGGTATATTTGTCAAGGTAGAAGTTGTATATTTTATGTAACTTTTCTTCTTTGGCTTGATTTTAATACTTGGTTGTATGGTATGTGATTTTTTCTCATAGACCCTGCAAATGTTAGGGACAGACCTATCGATTTCTACACATACATAGAAAAGCAGTCTTATTTTGAGTCTTTTTCTTTTACATGAATGGAATCATGATATATGTACTTTTTGTTTGTAATTTTCCCTTTAGGCTTAATATGACTTCAAGAATTTTTCATGTCAGTACACAGAGATCTATCTACTTCAATTGAACACATAATACAATGCATCTTTATTACTTTTTTTCCCCCAGAACACCTGGAAGTCTTCCCAAGACATCTTCAATAAGAAAAGAAGCTTTGCTCATGTGTGAACTGAGTGATGTAGGCAAGACTGATGTAACAGGAACCTCTGTGGAGACAAGTCTGGCTCGTTCCCGTGACTCCCCTTCTGCTGACGGCACACACCTCACTCTCCCAGGGTCCAGAGGCTTTCCAGTCAGAGGTCAAGTTCTAAGGAAGGAAGTTCGGGAGCTCAGAGCTGGGAGGCAACTCACTGGGTCTGCACATTCTTCATAGATTAGTAACACATTCTCTTGTGGGTTCATTGTGAGCGAGTTGGGAGCGCTTTCCTTTTTCTGTTTTAGTGAGGTAATGTCACGGATTTTACACACTCTTCTAATTGCAGCTCCCTCCCTTCCTCAGAAACTAATCGAGCATTTTCCAGGTCAGATTGGTGTTTAGTCATCTGGACACGAGTCCCCCTTCCTCTTGCCTTAATCTTTCCCAGGCTAGATTCTGTCTTTGAAACAATAGGAAATGACAAGGCCTATTTTTCTTTTCTTGAAAGGACTCAATCCATGGACTCATGAGTTGGAACAGAGAAAGTATGGGGAATGAACATGTACCCCCAGTAGGAAGTGACCAACTTTCCTCTCTTTGTTCTGCAGAGTCCTGTGGGCTGAGCTCACGATATCCCAGAGAGTCTGCTTAAAAGCAGGAAGGCGGCATGTTCACCTCAAGATAAATTCCCAATTGGATTTTCTGTTGGACCACTCTGAAACGCAATTAGGCTGTGAGCGGTCTTCAGGCAAAGATTGGGAACCTTTCGAAGAGGGGCTCTGCTAGAATAATTTGTCAGGCCCAGGATGATATTAATTACATCTTAAAGCACCCACGTGAATCAGTCACTAAACTGGCTTTCTTTTTTTTTATTTTATTTTATTTTATTTTATTTTATTTTATTTTATTTTATTTTATTATGTTATGTTAGTTACCATACAGTACATCATTAGTTTTTGATCCACAGTGATCCACAGTTCATTGTTTTCGTATAACACCCAGTGCTCCATGCTTTCTAAGTGTGTTGATTTTCATTTCTCCAAGAGAATTAAGCTGTCATTTGGTATTTTCCAAGATATTACGAGTAATATAGTGATCAGTAAAATCAGGAGCAATTACAATTCCAAGTCAAAAGGCCAAGGTTTGAGGCCAGGCCCTTCTGGCAGAGGGTAGGCTGAATAGGCGAGTCCCTTACCTGCTCTGGGAGGTAAAAGGATGCTGCCCAAAGAAGGTGATGCCATCCTACCACCAGGTGTCAAACAAGTCCTGTGGTGTGGAGCACAGACCCACCCCCTGGTGTCCTGCACCATTAGCCTGTTTTCCCATAGCCCTGCCCCCCTCTGGCTGTTCCCCATTCCCAAACATGCCCTTCTGGCTCCCACCTCCTGGCCTATCACTGCTGCTCATCTCTGCACCTCCCCACCTTGATTCACCTTTCAAAATTCTACTCATTCCTTGAGGACCAGGCTGAGAGCCTCCGTCATCCTCTCTTTGCTCCCATGCCACCTGCTTTGACCATTTACTGTCATTTTTACACCCTGTCTTGTGAAGCCAGGGCATCCAAAGGATAAAAGAAAGAGCTCTCTCTGCTCCTGGGCTCAGTGGAGGTGTGAGATACTGAAGGAAGAGGACGAGGAGGGAGGGGAGGGGGCATGGTTGTGGTAACCCAGCAGGGATGTCTGGGGAGTGGGGACAGGGCTCCCAGGTGTGAAAGGCCTGGCCTGACATTTCTCTGGCCTGTTCTTGGGGAATGCTGATAGGTCGCTGGATTGGGGGAGTGTGGCAGCTCTGCTAGGTAAGCCCCATTCTTCCCAAGGGACAAAGGAAGGGGAATTAGTAGCAGACATGGTGCCCAAAGGAAGTGCTGGTGGCAGCAGCTCTCACAGGATAAGTGAGGGGAGGTGGCCAGGGCTCCTGAAGCCATGGCTCTGTAGTGGGTGGGAACTCACAAAGGTTGGGCTGGAGCTCCAGCTGTGGGCTCATGCATCAAGGCACACCAGGGCGACAGAGGCCTCAGGACTGGAGCCCAGGGACATAGGGGGCATCTCCCAGAAGGTGAGCAGAGGTCGGGTAGGTGGTCCCCGGGTCCCATATGTCTGCGCTTGGGATTTTGATCTGATGACACCCCTGGTCGGTGAGGCCCAGGGAAATACCTGCTCCATTCACTGAAGTGAGTTGGGCTTATGTCTGTGTGTCTGAATGATCTGCTAGCTCAACATCACCAGACAGAACCATCCATGCTGTCCAAGACAGTAGCCATGGGACACATGGCTCCTGAGCACTTGACAATGTGACTGGTGTGACTGAAAAGCTGACTTATATTTCATCAACTGATTCAAATTTAATTTAGGTAACCACATGTGGCCAGTGGCTCCACACTGGACAGTACTGCCTTGGAGGGTCCACATCTGCGATTCGATACTGGCTCATTCATTCCCCGGGGAGCCAGCATGGCACCCCCCCCAGAGGAGGTGTCTGGTGATTTGAAATTCCTAAAAAGGATGTGGTGACCTCCGGTTATTAGCTGGCTTCCTGAATTCTCCCTTATGTGGTTGATGTTATCATGGCTCTTTCTTGCCTTATTTCCAACTATAGACCAGTATGGCTTCCAGTTGACAAGGCATTTAGTTGGAGTATTTATTTAGGATTTAATCTCCCGGACTACCGTCCAGTCTTGGGATGGAGTTTGGCCAACTCTGCACTGGTGGTCAGGCTTACAATGAGCTTCTTAAAACCAAATGACCATAGTTCCAGGTTCATAACTACCCTGCCAGAACTGGGCATGGCCTTTTAAGTCCATGCGTGGGAGCCTCCACCGTGGACTTGGCCAAAGAATCCAAGGAAGGTCTGGCCTGAACACTTTCCTCCGAGTCCTGCAGACTGTTTTTCTTCCTCTACAAAGTCTGCTCGGTAGCAGGGCTGAAGGGGGCTGCCTGGTCCTCTCCCTCAGCAGCTTGTTCTTACTTTGCCCTTGAATTCTGTCAGATCCCCTAAGTGCTAAGTGACATGCCTTGGCCATGCTGGATGCTGCCACTCAGGAGGAAGAATAATTGATGATAAAAACTTACCTTTTCTGTTGTTCTTCCTGGATGTGAAGCACGGTCACCCTCAACACCACTAGGAAGGAGGTATTGTTATTATGCCCATTTTTTGGATGAAGAAACTGAGGCACAGATAGGTCACCCCGAGATCAAACTAGGACCAAGTCTGAGTAGAAGCTGGGAGGCAAGAGGGCAGGAGGGGACCACTGAGTCTGGGACAGAGCCATGCCCACTATGGTTGGCCTCTGTGTTTCAGTGTCCAGGTGGGGGCAGGGAGCAGGGTGAAAGCTTCAGGGCAGTGGTGCTTTCCAGGAGTCCCCACTAGGAAGTGTGGGCTGCGGTAGGGGGGACTGGCTCCAGCCCCAGGGAGAGAGTGGAAAGGAGCACTCACTCCACTCCCCCACCTGCCAGGGAGGACTCAGCCTCAGGCCTTGGTTCCCCAGGTAACCTGGAGCTGGTCTCTGGAGACCCACAGAGAAGGCCAGGGGCAGAGTGAGTGGGAGCTCCCATGGGCATCTCCTTCCAAGACTTACCAGATACCAGGCTGGCTCTTTTCCTGGCACCACCTGATTGGGGGAAGGGTCCCTGATGGTCCTTTGGGTCTGGCTCCCACTGAGGCTGCGGGTGACATCATGCCCGCGGTGTGGGCCGATAGGAGCCGCACATGCCCCCAGGTCCTCAGAGTGCCCCCCTGGACGGCGGGTCAGTTTCCTGAGATGGAGATTCTTGCATGAATGATTTGTTGAAGGAGTGCTCTCAGGAGAAATTCTTGTAAGAAATCACTCCATGCAGAATGATTGTGTCCCCCTGCCCCAAATTCATATGCGGAAATCCTAACCCCCAGATATGGTAGAATTAGGAGATGAGGACTTTGAGTGGTGATTAGGCCATGAGGATAGAGCTCTCGTAAAGGGGATTCATGCCCTTATGAAAGAGGCTCCAGAGTGCTCCCCTGTGCCTTCCACCGGGTGAGAAGGTGCTGGCTGTGAGCCAGGAAGGGTGCCCTCACCCAACCACACTGGCACCCAGAGCCTGGACCTCCAGCCTCCAGCACTGTGAGAAAGACATTTCTGTTGTTTCTAAGCTGCCCATCTCTGGCATTTTGTTATAGCAGTCTGAGTGGACTAAGACAAAAATGTGAGGGCTGATTCTCTGCAGGAAAGGGTGGCTGTGGGCCGTCTGCAGCCACCCTCAAGCCGCTGGGGTGGATGCCACCTGGTGTAGGGATCTGGGTGGGGCACGGTGTCGTGCACTGCACATTTGTGGGCTCAGCCGTGGGACAGATTTCAGGGCTTCCCAGTGCTTGCTTGGGGCCAGGGTGTGTGCTGCTTCTCCCCAAAGTGGCCCCGAATGCTCAGCATCTACAAAATACCAGCAGCCCCACTAACAAGCTCCCTGAATCCAGAAGGGCCGAATTTTCCAACTGTCAGCTCATGTCTGGAGAGTCGGTGTTCGCAGCAAGTAACTGAGGTAGTGACATGTGCAAACCTCCCACAGAGGGCTGGCTTCTTGTCATGGGACTTCCGGGACCTCACAGCTTGAGAACAGAGGGATGTCTGTTGCCCAGAGATGCACAAAGCCGTGTGTGCCCCACACTCCCTGGGTGGACTTGCAATCTGGAGCTTCCTCCAGCCACCACGCTCCATCAGCAACCCTTCATCCAAATCTGGTTTGGTCCTCTTCCCCCCTGGGCTCGGTGCCCATCCAAACACATTCTCAGCAGGATCCTTCAGGCTCTGTCCCTGAGAAGAACGTGGCATTCTTCTGTGAGGCTCAGAAAATGCAAATAAATAGCTCACTACATTTGCACAGGCCAAAGACTGGGCCTTGCCTTGGCGGGCCTGTCCTCCAGTGCCTCCTCGGGGGTCCTGGGAGGAGTGTGCACGTGTGTGGGGGCTGGGAGTTGGGGAAGAAGACTCAGATAAGGGAAAACCCACTGTGACATTCAACACAAGCTTTATGACTGAGGTCCATGTGGGCAAAGCTCTTTCTCCAACTGGTAAAGTGAAAACCATCAGTGGCCATGTTCTCTACAGCCCCAAGAAGATGGTCATCAGATGGACAGTATTTATGTTCAGGGAGCGAGAGAACATACGCTGATTCAAAGCTGGATACGGAGACAACGGGGACAGGCTGCTCCAAGAGCTGGGATAATACCAAAGTGCTCCTTGCTGGGCTCAGGGAAATGAAAGCACAAGGGTTCTCTTTGATCAGAACAAAACCCTCATGAAAAAGTTAGACAATGAGGCTGTGTGTTCATTTCATTCTCCCCCATGACCTAGAAGAGATTTCTCTCTAATGACAGATTTAAGACATGTCATTCCCAGCCCCATCAACCTCTCCTAGGACCCTATATTACAGAGGACTCAGTTACCTGGAAATCCCGAGGAGTTTCAGCCTCTGTTCAAATCATCCCAGCCTGTGCATAGGATACCTCTCTTGACCAAAACCCTACCCTCCCACGTTCTTGGGGGTGAGTGTAAGGGAAGCTCATTTTGAAATCAGCAGAAGTAGGGGGTAAAAGAGGGGATGCCACTCTGACTCATCTTCCCCCTCCCTTCCCTCTGTTGAGTGGAAACCATAGGATTTCTCAACAAGTCTCTGGTCGTCAATTGGTGTGCAGTCTCACTGCTGTTAAAATATGGCGCACAGATGTTTATAGTAGCATAGCCACAGTAGCCAAGAGTGGAAACAACCCAGATGTCCACCACCAGACGAATGAATGAACAGAATGTGGTCTCTTCATACAATGGAATATCATTCCACCATTAAAGCATGGAGCCCTGATACACCTACAACATAGGCAAACCTTGAAGACATGGTGCTAAGTGAAAGAAGCCAGTCACAAAAGGCTACATATTATGTGATTCCATTTAGATGAACTTTCCAGAATAGGTAAATCCCGACAAAAGGCAGATGGCTGGGGGGCTAGAGGGAGGGAAGGACAAGGAGTGACGCCTTCGGGTTTTATTTTCTGGTGCTGAAACTGTTTTGGAACTAGAGTTGGTGGTTGCACAACATCGTGAATGTGCCAAATGCCAGTGGTTGGTGCACTTTAAAATGGTTAATTTTACATTATGGGAATTTCAACTCTGCTGTAGACTAAATGTTTCCTCCCAAAACTCATATGTCAAATCTTAATGCCTAATGGGATGGTATTTAGAGGTGGGACCTTCGGGAGAAGGAAGATAAGGCAGAGAGCTCATTCATAGCGGACATATGAGATGGATATAACACCATCATTTTTATACTCTGAGTCCCACTGGGACTAGAAAGAAAAAAATATCTTATTCTACTCCACAGCTATAAGCCTCCTTTCCACCAGGGGAACTGTCCAAAGGAACCCCTCACCAGATCTCCCATTAGGAATCTGTTTCCTTACGTTTTTTTTTTCTTCTCCCTTGCAATGGTTTGAAAGGTAACTCCACTGGATCAAAGGATTGCTGGGTTATCTAGTTGATCACTTTTACCACTAAAAGCTCTGCAGCTTTAAATTCCTTAAAAACTTTTTCTCTAAAGGGCAAGAGAGTAAATATTTTAGGCCTTGTGGACCATACTTTGTTTACAAAATCAGGCAAATGCCTGCTCCCTGTTTTTGTGAGCTAAGAAAGGTTTTTGTATTTTAAAGTGATTGATAAAAAAAACAAAGAATAATATGTGACATGTGAAAATGAAATCAAATTCAAAATTCCAGTGTCTATAAATAAAGCTTTATTGAAACACAGCTACATTCATTTATGATGGATTAGCTATGGATGGCTACCTGTGAGCTACAATGCAGAGTTGAGTAGTCATGGCATGAACCACAATGCCTAAAATATTATCTTGCCCTTAAAGAAAAAATTTGCTGACCCCTGTTCTAAAGAAGTAGTGTTAGTGATTAAAATCCACCGCCAGTGAACACATAGTGGATGGATTCAAGCTTGCCGTCCTGTATATCAGTTCAATTTTTTTATGTTTGTAGGGGACCTCCTGTTTAATCATCTGTAAAATGGGGATCATAGCACTATGTCATGAAGCGGTTGTGGGGATTAAATGACTTAATACATGAAAAGCAGCTAGAGAAGCTCGTGGCATTATAAGCACTCAGTAAATGTGCACTCTTATATTATGAATTTAAATAAATACAGAAAACAAAGACTTCCCTCCTAATTTATTTTGAAATGTGCTGTAAACAGTTTGAAATGTCCCTTTAATAGCTTCTGGCTTCACCAGTATTGGATGACCTGACAAATACTCCTTCATAGAAGGTACAAGTGAAACAGAACTGGAGGGGCATTTTGGATCCTTCCCTCTTCAGAAAGTGTGATCGCACGAAGACGCATCTCTTTCTCAGTAGAACTGGCCCATATTTCTTGGGAGTGAAGTGTCCAAACCACTGTTCATCCATATTTCCTGGATGATTTGCTCCCTGCGCTCAATCCTTTCTGCCAGCTCTGCAGCCTCTATGGAACTGTAGACAGGATACGAAGTCCTACAAAACCCAGACAGTTCTCCCGGAAAATCAGAGTCAGAGGAGTCCTCCTCCCCCTCTTCATCCTCGCTGTCTTCCTCAGCCTTGGCACTTTCTGGCACCAGGTGCTCCCTCGTCAGCTGCAGCTCCCTGAAGTCCTTGGTGCAGGACACTCGGATGACCAAGGCGCACAATGTGAGCGCCAGACCAATGCAGACACTGGACACGAACAGCAGTGCGGCTCTCTCGGGGTGGGCTGTGGGCGAAAAGACAAGTCAGGAGCCGGGAAGAGCTGTCAATCTTCGCCAATCCAAAGTCCCCCAGAAACAGCTGTCTGCTCAAACTGGCAGCTAATGCAGAATGCCAGTCCTGGACAGCATCTTTGGGACCATCCTCACCTAACTGATCCTGTACTCTCATTGGGTAAGAAAAAAAAAAAAGGTTTTGAGCATATATAGTCAACACAGGTATGTACATGAGAGGACACATAGCAGGGGAACTCAGAAGCTGGATCTCCTGAGTGCAAACTCTGATCTCCTACTCATTGGCTGTGTGATTTTTGGCAAGTTACATAACCCCTCTGTGCTCTAGTTTCCCCACCTGTAAAATGGGGCTAACAGCACCTTCCTGGTATACAGTTAGTTCCTGTGACACTCATGGAACATTCGCTGACACATAGTAAATGCTCAATAAACTGTTAGCTATTAGGAGTAAATTATGAAAAATTAACTTATATATAAAGTATATATATATATATACATATGAATGTAAGTACTAATAACAGTAGATGTTAACAAAGCTTTATTTCTTTAGATTAAAAAATAAATATAAATAAAAGTTCTGGTAGCTTTTCTGACATCCAAATGATTGTATGATAATGATAATATAAATAGAAACGATGCTAATTTGTACTACATATTCTGGTCTAAATCTTTTTTTTTTTAAGATTTTATTTATTTATTTGTCAGCGAGAGAGAGAGAGAGAGAGAGAGAGCACAAGCAGGGGGAGGGGCAGGCAGAGGGAGAAGCGGTTTCCCTGCTGAGCAAGGAGCCCGACGCGGGACTCGACCCCGGGACCCTGGGATCATGACCTGAGTCAAAGGCAGACGCTTCACCGACTGAGCCGCCCAGGCACCCCTAGTCTAAACCCTTCATAGGTTTAATCCTTACATTAACCCTGAACAGAAAGGACTATTACTCTCTCCATTTTTTAGTTATGTACCCTCTGAGGGGTTAGGACTCCCTCTTTGGGAAATAATGATCCAGCAAACTCCCTCAAAATATAAAACAGGAGTTGGCGGGCTTTCTCTGTAAAGGGCCAGATAGTAAGTATCTTAGGCTTTGTGGGCCATACAGTATGTGTTGCAACTCTTCAACTCTGCCTTTTAGCACAAAAGCAGCCCCGGACATACAGGTGTGCTGTGTTCTAATAAAACTTGATTTACAAAACTGGCCCAAGAGCCACAGTTAGCTGACCCCTGATACAGAGGCTCAAACTGAGCCAGTAAGGGAAGCCACTGCCTGAGGACAGCTGGCCTCTTTCGGCTTAGCCAGAACTGGAACCTGACCCTAGTCTACGAAGCTTGCTAGGACCCAGCCCCTGCTACCCTCCCCAAGGTAAACTCCAAACACTCATTCATTCATCCCTCAATTTCTGTTTTCCGGCCACACCAGCCTCTCTCCATTCCTCATGGGGCCTCACACCCTGGCACTTTTGCACGTGCTGTTCCTTCTGCTGGAATGTTCTTTCTTTCTCCTTCGTCTAGACCTCTATTCTCCCAGCCCCAGGTTGGGCCGGGTCCCCTGTCATTAGGTCTCATAGCATCTTGAATGTCACTAAACCGCTGAGCACATTTTGTCCTTTCTCACCCTGTAGAATGCAAGCTCCACGAGGGCAGGGGCCCAATGGTCTGGTTCTTCACCAAACCCCCAGCACCCAGTGCAGAGCAGGGATTACACAAACACCTGCTAAGTGCACAGGAGAAGGGGTTGTGGATCTAAAGCCTGAGGCTTGGTGCCCTGTGGGTGGGGATTCCACAATCTTAGTTTTCTTCCTCTCCTTCTGCTCCTGGGAGGTAAGGGTCTGGGTTCTATTGCATGGAGAGCTTCTCATGTATCAGATGCTAGGTGCCTCCTGGCCCAGGTGTGCCTCCTGCCAAGTGATGGCTCTCTAGGCCACGTCTACACCACCGAGATCCAGTGATCAAAGATGGAGGACATGGCAATTCATGGCGAAGCCCATTGGAGCAAGTCTTCCTAGTCATCTGAACTGACTAGTTTGAGGTCACAGAATCACCAGGTGTTAGTTAGATGGAGGTGAGGGGCCCGAACCCTCCTGAGGCAGCTGTGTCACTTGTCCAAAGCCACTGTGTGGCTGGGACCCTGAGCTTTGGCCCAGGCTCTCTCCACAGCCCCCTGCTTTACATTGAGGGCACATCATCTGTCTTCCAGAATCAATTGGACCACTTTAGGCTTTCCTGACTGCTTTCCTAGTATGTACTCCAGAAAGATAAAGGCATTAGTCTCCATGCAGTTAAACAGAATCTGCACATGGGGCACCTGGGTGGCTCAGTCGGTTAAGTGTCTGCCTTCGGCTCAGGTCATGATCTCAGGGTCCTGGGATCGAGTCTCGCATCGGGCTCTCTGTTCAGGGAGAGCCTGCTTCTCCCTCTCCCTCTGCTGCTCCCCCTGCTTGTGGTCTCTCTCTCTCTAACAAACAAATAAATAAAATCTTAAAAAAAAAAAAAAAAAAAACAGAATCTGCACACTATGCGATTGTTCTCAGTCCAGCCTCGGCTGGCTCGTCACGGGCTTACGTGAATGACTTTCATTTCATCAGCCGTCATAAGCCCGCAGGAATCTCACAGTGGTGGCCTGTGGCCTTTGAGGCCCCTTGACCCTTAGATCTTTGGTCTGGAGCCAACCCAAGCTCCAGCTCCAGCTTACTGTGTCCAAATAAGACACCGAGAGGCCAGGGCCAGGGTTCCACCACCTGGGGCCCTGCTACTGTCGGGTGAAAGCACAAAGGGGGAGACTGGGCCCTGGTCTGACAGCCGTGATAATAACTTTCTGTCACGGAACCAAAGATTAGAGACCGTGGGAACACATCGGAATCCACACCTATGTGACAAGGCGGTGCTGATTTCCAATCGTCCTCCCTGACAGGGGATCATGTAACTCTGACTTTGGAATGTGTTATTATACTTCCATTTCAATGTGGGTTTGTCTGGTCGCCTAGAATTCCTTTCGTAGAAAACAACGATGCCTGCGCAGCTCAGGAGAAGCTCTGCTTTCTGACCCGTGACCCCAGCTACCCTAGTTACCCCAGGTACCCTGTGCACCCGGGCAGTCCACAACAAGCTCTCCCAGAGGGCTGAAGACAGAAGTAGAGGCAAGTGACAGAAATACTAGGACACCAAAGGCGTTCCTGCGGGCAGATGTGGAGTAAATACATACAGCAAGCAGATGTCAGTGAAACACTAATTGTCCAAATAAAGCTCCTTAGGCACAGTCTGCTGGGGTCCAGTGGCTACGCCAGCTAATAAATTGCCTTCCTAAAACCAATACACACAATACACACACACACACACACCCCTTTCTGTTTCTCTAATTTCAGAATTTTTCTAGGGGCTTCTTCAAACCCATGATCTAGATTCTAGAATGATCAAGGTCTACACGGTTAGGATAAGAGTAAAGTCCAAACATGCCTAAAACGATGCCTCACTGCTGGGGACAGGTTCATCGATGACTTAAATGGCCGAAAGAGAAGTGGTTCATCGGGGACCCCTGGATAGCCTCACATCTGTTCCACCAGCCTCTGTGTTCCAACATCCCAGGACAAGCCCTTTGGTTTTGGTTTCTGGTCTACTTGTCCCCGTGTTTATGTGACTGTGCCAGCGTGTCAAAGCCACTTGCAGCCTGACCTGGGGAAATGTCCTTTTGGATTCACCCAATCTACTCAGTGTGGAGTGGAGTTTTCCAGAAGTTGCCCTGCTCACTCTCAGCTCCAGCTGCTCCTGCTGCTGGCTTCTCCTTCAGACAGACCTCCTCCCTGTGCCTTTTGGGGATGGATGTGCCTAAACAACCCTCAATAAAACCAAATAAAGGCCACAGTGTCCTCACATTTCTTTTTTTTTATTTTTTATTTATTTTTTATTTTTTTTATTCTTATGTTTATCCCCATACATTATATCATTAGTTTTAGATGAAGTGCTCCATGATTCATTGTTTGTGCATAACACCCAGTGCTCCATGCAGAATGTGCCCTCTGTCCTCACATTTCTTTAAAATTGACTGCCTATAAAGAGCAAATATGGGGTGCTAATAAGGTGCAGGACAGCTCATGACACCACATGAAGATTCATCGTCTGCTCATTTGTTAAGGACTAACTGGGCATATATCCTGTGCCAGCCCATCCTGGACCCTGGTGCATGACAATAAGAGAACAAACATCTGCCCTTAAGATGCTTAATGTTCAGCAGAGAGATGGGTGCTAATGAATAAATCCCTTGTATGATTTCTGGGAATAATGAGTGTGCAGAAGGATAGACAAGGATGGAGGGGAGTAACTCAGATAACATCCATCCTTCAAAATCCTGAAGAGCATCCTTCTTGCTCAGAGAAACCAGAGCAGAGGTCTAATATCTGTTGAGTCTGATCATGGCCCAGCTGATGTCCACACTGTGGCCTCAGGCAAATGACTCAACTCCTCTGACCCTAAGCTTCCCTGTGTGCAGAATGGGGGATCAGAGTCCTCTCACTCAGGGTCTTTGCTATGGACTGAATTGTGTCCCCACAAATTCGTGTGTTGAAGCCTTAACCCCCAAGGTATTTGGCGGTAGGACCTATAAGGGGGTAATTAAGGTTAAATGAGATCATTAAGGGTGGGGCCCTGATCCAACAGGATCCGTGTCTTTATAAGAAGGGATGACAGAGAGCATTCTCTTTCTCTCTCCTTCTCTTACTCTCTTTTCCTCCCTCCCTCCCTCCTTCTCTCTTCCTCTCTCTCTCTCTCTCCCTTCCTCTTTCAATCTCTCTCACCCCCCCCACCCGCCCCCACATCTCATGCGAGAAGGCAGCCGTCTATAAGCCAAGAAGAGCATTCTTACCAGAAACTGATTCTGCCAGTACCTTGTACTTCCAGCCTCCAGAACTATGAGAATGAATTTCTGCTGTTGAAGCTGCCAGACTACAGTGTCTTGTCATGGCAGCCGGAGCTGACCAACCCAGTTGTCGGGAGGAACTGACAAGGCCCAGCATGGCCACAGCTCAGTGAGCAAAGTTGTCATTGCTTCCGATTAATCCCTACTCCCTGAAGGATTTTCATGATGCCTTTTCTCCAGGAAGCTCTCCGGGGACTTTGAAAATACGGGGATATTTTTGACAATAAAAATCCTTACATCTCTTAACTCTGACAAGGGTGGCACAGAGCTCTCGGGCCTCCACTGCTGGGGGACCAGGATATTCATGGGGTCTGGGGGGAGCCCTGTTATAAACAACAGTGGGGCTGGAAGATGCAGAGCCTGGCAGAGAGCAGGTATGGGGGATCCAGAAGAATAGAACATTAACAATAGTTATGTTTAAGCTTTGAGACTAGGGGAGAGTTCTATTTCTTGGTGCTTTCCTGTGTTTTCCACTTCAAGCACATTCTACTTTTCTACATAAGGGAGGGAAAGACCTCATAAATGTTTTAGGAACTGCAAGAAGTGGAAGTGGGAGAGTGGTTTGAAGAGAGAAGATTCTCAGAGAAAACCAACAACCACACAACAGACACTCAGGAGAACTATGGATGCAGGAAAACGATGGAATAGTAGAGGATTCCCAAGACTGTCCTTCATATCTCCTATGTTGGGCTGTTCCCTTCCGCCTTTATTTTCCTCTGAGAAAGGCTTACTTGAAAGAGCCCGAGCCCCGGCAGGCCTTGAACAGTAATGCTGTAATGCAGTATATTAACATGAATTTTAGCAAGGCCTCAGAGATTTGGCCTCCCTGAACAGAGTCAGGCAGGCATTGCCAAAACTTGCAGAGTCGACATTTCAGAATATGGTGGATGCTAAGATGAGCAGACAGAAGGTGAGGAAAGATGGCAGGTTCCATCCCCTCACTGATGAGAGTTTTGGCTCTGCCAGGTAGGGAGTCTGACTGATCCTTGAGGGGAAGATTATCAGGGACAACTTGGCAACTGTGAGAAGTAACACAGGTGACTCAGGAAGGGACTCTGCCTTCACAGGGCATGACCCGTTTTGTTTACTAAGTGATCCTTTAACTCAATTTTCTTCCAGCCAAGGGTGGGATTCAATAATCCTCTGCCCTTCCCAAATTTTAGAGCTGGGGAATATGCATTCCTCGGGTTCCTACTTTTCAAAGTGGAAAATACTCACAGAGCCCAACTCCTGAATGGTGTGACTTTATCTGTTTGCCTCCTCCCCGTGTGGTTCTCTTGTGGGTAGCCTGGCTGGAACTGTACCTGAGTCCAAGACTCTGTTTCCAGATCTTAGCAAGACTGCAGGTGCTGAGGCAAACTTAAAGTCTTTTCTTCAGCTGAGTGTTGTAATTAAATATCGCATCTGTTAGTGAGACTTCAGTAAAGCCGTTAGCATTCTAGGAAGCTTCAATTTATTGACCTACCTCTAATGTAAGCAAATGCTGCCAGAGAGTTGCTAACAATAACTCCGTCTTTCCTTAGAACCCTCGGTTTGCTTGGGTCAAAGTCTATACCTGTTTCATAAAAGATGCAAAACCGATTAATCACAGCTATTCACGGTATGACTTCTGCTCCCAACCCAGGACTGCCATAATAAATAAAATGTCATAGAAATCAAATCAATGGGCCTCTGACTGAATTACAGAAGACTAAGCCAGGAAGAGCGTTTAGTAAATAGTCTCTGAAAATATTAAGTGATAAGAGGGATTTAGAAGTTCTAAAATGTGCTGGTTCCAACTTCAGGTGCCACTCACCCACCCCACTACAGAAGGGAACAAATGGATTTTCCCATCCAAAAGGCAATGTCATTCATCATGCCTCTGGGAGGCTTAATAATGGCTTACCTAATCACAGAGCTGCTGTCTGTGCTATTGACCATAGATAAGAAAGGAAGGAGATTATGGAGGGAGATTGTGTGGGGCTACTTTTTTGGAAATGCCAACAAAGTACAGGGCAGGTCTGGTTTTAGATGCCTGGTTACATTGCTGTGAAAGAGCTTAGGGAGCTCCTGATGGGTAGCCTGAGAGCTCTGGGGACCCCATGGGATGTGAGACAGGTCAAAAGAAGGGTGGCACAGAGCTCTTGGCCTCTACAGCTGGGGGACCAGGATATGCATGGAGTCCAGTGGGGAGCCCTCTTAGAAACAGCAGTGGGGCTGGGAGATGCAGAGCCTGGCAGAGAGCAGGTCTGGGGGAACCAGAAGAACAGAACATTAACAATAGTAATCTCTGAGCTTTGAGACTAGGGTCGAGTTCTATTTCTTGCTGCTTTCCTGTTTTCCACGTCAAGCATACTTTATTTTTATACCTAGGGGCAAAAGACCTCACAAATGTAATAAAAGTAATACAAAACAAACTTTGAACACACACAAAGTGTAGTATCTTAGATGCTCTACAGAAAATTTGCAGTTTCCATCAGGAGCCCCAAGGGTCTGATTTGATAAGAAAACCAAAATGTTCATCCCCCTCCTACTCACAACAGCCCAGTGAAAGCCCAAGGGCAGAGGTGGCATGTGTTTGGAGGCCCTCAATTCCAGCCTGGGTCTGGCCACCCCCAGGTTCCTGGTGGGGTCATCTTTCCAACAAACTCATCATAGAATTCAGGAACCCCAAATTTGTTTCCGAGCAGATCTCTTTTTCCAAGTGATATTTCATTTAAGAAATAAGAGGGGAATGGAAGGAGGATTTATTCCACTTATAATTTGAAAAACAAAACAAAATGTTGGCCACCATATGCAATCCATCGCCAATAGCGCTGCCATTATCAGAGCTGGTAACTCCAGCTCACCTCCTGACATCCCCCTTTCATTCCAACCAATGTGCACCCAACTATGGTCACATGGGGCTGTTTACCTTTACTTAAAGAGAAATGCTGGTAGTAAGCCATAAAAATTACCATATTCACCATCTTTCTGCTTCAAAGAAGGTTTTAGATTAGCAACGGCTGGATCAATCGCTGTGAGTATGTTCTTGGGAACTAAAAACCAGAAAAGAAATACTTTAAAAACTTTGTACATTTAATATAATTTTTTCACTGCAATGTGGAGAAGATACCAAAAAAATCCACTTTCAAATCAGTACATAAATCACCCACTCTGCTTATCAGATACACTCACACACATAGGCGAATGGTAACTATGTGACCATCAAATGTCCCAGAAAGGTAAAATTTTGGAGAACAAGTAAACCAGCTATGGTATATCTACCCAACAGAATATTTAGCAATAACAAAAAACAAAGTCCTAGCACCTGCTACAACATGGGTGAGCCTCAAAATCATGATGCTCAGTGAAAGGAGCCAGACAAAAAAGACCACACATGGTATGATTCCATTAATATGAAATATCCAGAACAGGTGAATGCACAGAGACAGAAAGTAAGTTCTGTAGTGCTTACCAAGAATCAGGGGTGGAAATGGGGACTGACTGCACATGGGTGTCAGAGAACTTTGGGGATCATGGACATGTTTCAAAATTGGAGTACGGTGATCATCGTGTAGCTAGCTCTGTAAATTTACTAGAACTCATTGAATTGTTTTTGCTTAAAATGGGTGAATCTTAGAGCATGTAAATCACACCTCAATAACACTGTTAACTCTGGGGGCACTTGGGTGGCTCAGTTGGTTGAGTGTCTGACTCTTGGTTTCAGCTCAGGTCATGATCTCGGGGTCATGAGATCGAGCCCCGCATTGGGCTCTGAGCTCAGCGCAGAGTCTGCTTGAGATTCTTTCCCTCTCTGCTCTTCCCACCAATCATGCCCTCTTTCTCTCTCTCTAAAAAAATTTAAAACAACAACAACAACAACACTGTAACTCTGAACATGAAGCCCTTGAGATGTAGTGAAACAAAATGACTGTAATTGACTCAGAATCCACCACAGACCTCCTTTCCTGGCCCAACTCTGCTTTTCACCCACAGCTCTGAGTCCTCACTTCCTTAATGAGCCTGAAGAGAATTCTAAGACTGCATGCAAGAATGAAAGAATGATGCTCTAAGGGCATTTTAAATGCAATAGAAAAATGAGAGGAGAGCACTGTAACAGACTGTGTTCGGAGGTAATTAGAGATTCTGCTGAACTGACCCTAAGAATAAATCATCCTATCTCAAGATGCCCCGAGGAAAGCAGACAGGATGGTAGCATGCAGAGGGCCAAGCAAGAATTCTGAAGGCCAAGCGTACCGCAGCTAGCCAGGAGAAGGGAGAGGAAACCAAATATTTTTGCTGCAGAATATTGCTTATTTTTGTTTGTTCTTTAGCTCAGCTGGTATCTGGGAGAAGTGGCAACAGGAAACAGAAGTGACCCAACATAAACTGTGCAAGTTCAACTGCACTGATTTTTTTCTTTAAAGAGCTGGTAAGGGGCACCTGGGTGGCTCAGTCGTTAAGCATCTGTCTTCGGCTCAGGTCATGGTCCCAGGGTCCTGGGATCGAGCCCCACATCGGGCTCCCTGCTCAGCGGGAAGCCTGCTTCTCCCTCTCCACTCCCCCTGCTTGTGTTCCCTCTCTTGCTCTGTCTCTCTCTGTCGAATAAATAAATAAAATCTAAAAAAAAAAAAAAAAGAGCTGGTATGACATCTTCTGCAGCAAGAAAACCTCATTTCCTTTCTCAAAGCGCTTAACTAAATTCTTTTAGGGATGTCCTGGGACCGACAACCAGAGAGCATTCCTCAATTGTACATTTTCCTCACGCGGGACACCCTGGCGCCTTCATGCCCATTGGCAGTGAGAGTCACATCCGGGGCTGTAAGGTGACAATGACAGGAGGCAGTGCTGTCCAGGGACCCTGAGGAATGTCCCTTGGCTGATGGCGGGCACACCACTGATTCTGAGAGCAGAGCAGCGCCCCAGAGAGCTGAACCGTGTTGCCACAAAATGCTTTCTGATGAAAAGCCTCTTGGTCATGCTGCACCCTGGGAAGGATGCCCCTGATTCCTTGGCAGGAGTAAGTCCTCCCTGCCAGGAGTGGCACGTCTTGGACATCTGTCTCTTGGCTTGTTGTCAAGATACAGCCTGAGTCGGGGGGCTCACTGTAAATGCCAGAGGCTTTACAGTTTGGGAAAGAAGAAGAGCTCAGAGAGGAAGGACAGTCTGGATGAACTTTGCAGAATACCCAGGTCCTTATAAGACCTTAAACTGCCATGTGTGATCCAGGCTTCTGTCAGGAAACTTGCCCATTTACTACATGAAAATGGCCCTGCTAGTGGGAGAATTTTTAGGAACTTGAACAGAACAGGTGTTGATGCACCTGTCGGATTCTTGCATCTCCTTGTTTCAAGAATGAAGATGGCGCTGGGGTGTGATTTACGTACCACCACCCTTCAAACCTGCCTCTCTCCATTCTAGATACGTTTGTAAAACCACCAGCAAACCATTATTCATGGAGCTCTTAATACGTCGGACCCCGGGCTCACGTTCAAACAGTGCATCTTGGTGTTCATGGTGCCCCTGTGAAGATGTGTATTGTCCCCATTCCTGCAGATGGGACAACTGAGGCTTAGAGATGCACCATTTGCCCAAGAAGAGGTAGCACCTCAACGCGGTCTTGTGCACATTGCCCTTGATCTTTCCACGATCCTGTGCTGTCCATGGGACGCTCAGCCTTTGGGAACTGGATAAAGGATCATAAAGGTGGCAAAGTGATTTCCACTCAGACAGTCCCTGTGAGTCTGTTTAGGTAAAACCAGAGAAGATGATCCACTAAATTTGGGCAGGGCCCCCCCTCAACTTCTCCCCACCACCTCCAAATAAATCTTCTGTGTCAAGCTTGGGTCAGTGCGGACTTTAAGAAAGAAGTCTCACTTAGGGCCCAAAAAGATTCTTCATGTCAGAGACAAACACGGTATTTCTACTTAACTTCCCCTCTTTCTCAGTAGGAACCCAGACTGCATGAGCACCTATAAATCCTGGCACACCCCTAACCTGCCTTTCCCCAAATCCTGCACCCCCTATTCCTCTTATCCCCAATTCTAGCATCTCCTATACCATCTGTCCCCAAATCCTGGCACTGCATCCCTCTTGTCCCTCAATCCTGGTATCTCCCTTCCCTCCTGCCCCCAATCCTAGTACCCCCCTTCCCCACTGCCCCCAAATCCTGGAACCTATTCCCCTTGTCCCTAAATCTTGGTACCGCCATCCCACCTGTCCCCAAATCCTGGCACCCACCTGCCTGCCCCATCTCCTGGTAGGAGCTATTCAGGCCCTAGGCTGAGGTCCATGCATTTCTTGTACCTTTCAGGCATATCAGGGTGGGGATGCTGGCCATGCCTCTGTCTTGGTGACTCTTGAGTACTAGTGGCTATGGATACGGAGAGTCCTCCCTGCAGATGTGAGGGGGGAGAGCAGGCTGAGTTTTCCGGGTCTGGCTTATCCTGTGAGGAGGAAAGTCTGAAATCCAGCATATCCAAGAAGTGCGGCTAATGCTTAAACTCGGAGGGAACACACAGAGGACCTCATTTAGCAATGCACTAAAGAAGAATACTGGAGGAATGCATCCCAGCCCCATCAATGTGCTCTGTGCTGAGTGGTCTGACATTATCCAGACGTGCTGCCTACAGTTCGAAGAGCAAAGGGCCCACAGCCTGAATCATGCCCCAGGGCTCCACAGAGATGCAGAAATTCTCTGCCCAGCCTAAGCCCTGCGGAGAAGAGAGAGCCAGGATTAAATGAAGCTCTATAAAATAGGGAGGAGAGTTCTTTTCAAAATGCAAATTGATTAAGTCCCCTGAGACAATTTGTCAGGGGCTCCCCTCCTTGGGTAAAAGCCTAGCTTAACTTCCCATCCCCCAAGTCCCTCCAGTGCTACTCCAGTTGCCCTTCCCTCCTCCCACCTTCACTTTGCTGACTCCTACACACCTGGTCTTACTTGCCTCTAATGCCACCTCCCCCAGGAAGCCCTCCTTGTCCCCCAAGTCTCCAGAGCAGAGATCATACTGCTCATTGTAATTTCCCTACCCCCTACCAACAGGTGCAATCAGAGTCCCTATGGCTGAGGCATCCCTGCCTTGTCTCCTGGGTCATATTGGAGATGGGTGGCCTTTGTTTCTACAGAAATGAGGGCCCAGAGCTTGATGTTCAGTACTTGTCCCTAACGCACCTCTCCCCTCCCCACCCCCATGGAGTGGGGTGTCCTGTCCCCTGGGGGGGCACAGCAAGATTGCTGGGTGGAACAGCAAATTTGGGTCAGACGCTGCAGTTAGATGCAGGGTATTGGAATAGACATCTATGGGGTGGACCTTCCCTGACCCTCTTATGTAAGAGCATCTTGACTTGGGGGTTTGGCCGGGCCCCTCTCTAGGAAGCCATGTTTATAATCACGTCACATGGTCTCTGGCCAGGGCTGATCCAGGGAGGGGGGCTACCTGACCCCAGCCCAGCCAATTAAATATCTTTCTGTTAGAAATTTGGAACTAAGATTGTCAGACTGCAAATCTCCATAATTGTTAGAAACAGGACATAAAAATCATGGAGGCTATAGGGGTGGTCATATGTCACCCAGCTCAGGCTCACAGGGAGGCTGGGTGCAGAAGGAGAGAGAGAGAGATTGAGGGCGAGGAGAGAATAAGGCAGCAGAAGTGCCATGAGAAGCAGAGAAGAGAGATGACAGAGGTTTGCCGTGACCTTGCAGCTACCTACCCTGAGGCCTTGCTTCCCTGCCCTGGCTTCAGTGGCCTGATACCCACCCGCCTCATCCCCCTTTTGGCTTAAACCAGCTCAAATTGGTTCCTTCACTCACATCCAAAGAGCACTAAGACGGATTCTTAGTTAGAAATTAATTAACATCCTCGGTCTTCGTATCAACTTCCACATCAGCTGGGAGAAATTTTTTAAAAATGTAGAACCCTGCACTCCCATTTGGTGACCTATAAAATATTCAGACATTGCAAATCATTTTTTAATGATTCAGGCTGCACAGTGAAGAGCCATCTGGCCAGGGGTGGAAGAGAGTATATTTTTAAAATGCCAACCACATAGATGGTGATTAGAAAACGTCTGCTTGGGGTGGTGGGGGGAGGGGAGACGGGCACGAACTTGCCTCACAGTGCCAGGCACCCCCTCCCTTTGGAATAAGTCCTGGGGGCCACACTGCTGGACAAGGGGGCACTGTCCTAGGGAGACGGGAGGACACCATCAATGCCCCATTTCCTCCACTGCCCCACAACCAAAACCAAGTTGCAAGCCCCCTCTCTGACCTCAGCCTTCTGGCCTCAACTGGACTCCCTCAAGTGCCTCCCTCTGCCATTCTCAACCTCACCCAGACCCCTCCAGGGACCCTCCTACTCTCCCTTCTTCCTGGAGACCCTCCTGTCTGCAGCTCGGATTCCTCTATCCACCACTGTGATCACTCGCTTGGGAGCACCCCAACTCTCTCCCTCCTTTACCATTGACCAGGGAGCCTGGAGGACCCCTCTTCTCATGTCTGCTCTCAAGGAGCTGGCCACGCTGGAAGGAACCACACCAGCGGGCAGACCAGTGTCCCTGAGAACTCTGGCACTAGCCTCCTGCCCCCTGCAGCACTTCCTTTATACCTTCTCTCCTCTTCTCCAACGCTCTTCCCTCCCCGATCCTCACAGCTGATGACCTCCTCTCATACTCAGAGAAGACAGAGGCCCGGAGACAGAACAGAAAGCCCCCCAGCCACTCTCAGAGCCTCCTGTCCCGCTGTGACAAGGGAAACATCCTTCACGCCCATCTGAGGCTGACCCCGTCCCTCTGCCTCCTCTGGGCCCCCAATCTTTCCACCAGGCATGTGTCCTCAGCATCTCTCACATCTTCCCACTTTCCAAACCCTTCACAGATTTTTTACTCGCTCTTGTTCCAACTGGCCGCCCACCCCCAGTCCACTGCAACCCATTCCCCACCCCACAGCCCATAGACTGGTCTCTTAAGAGTCCAGGCATCGGGGCGCCTGGGTGGCTCAGTTGGTTAAGCGACTGCCTTCGGCTCAGGTCATGATCCTGGAGTCCCGGGATCGAGTCCCGCATCGGGCTCCCTGCTCGGCAGGGAGTCTGCTTCTCCCTCTGACCCTCCCCCCTCTCATGTGCTCTCTGTCTCTCTCATTCTCTCTGTCTCAAATAAATAAATAAAATCTTAAAAAAAAAAAAAAAGAGTCCAGGCATCACAGGGGTCTGACTGCCCCATGGCAAGCCCTCCACTGGCACCTCCACCGAGGACCCTGCAAAACCAGGTCCTGGCCGCTCCGGAGCTATTTCATGCCACCTTGACCTCACCAGCTCTGCGCCTCCCCCCTGCTCGGCACTTCACATGGGCTGCCCAGATTTACCTGGTGGGTTTGCCTGCTCGTTTGTTTAGTGGCCATCTCTCACCCTCAACTGATAATTCCAAGGACAAGAACCATGCCCCCCTTTTTTTAAACCACCCAATTCTTGGCACCGGGCACCACCCTGACACAGTGCACATGCCCACAGCGCACTGAATGAATGGACGAGGGAGAAGAAGCTTGAACTGAAGCAGGACCTCCAGGCCCTGAGAGCCCACCTTCTCTCCGCTAAGAAGAGCCCCAGCCCTAGGAGCTGTCACCTCATTCCTGAAGGCACAGCAAGAAATTCACCTCATTTGCAGGCTACACTCCTTCAACACTCAGCTGGAGAGGCCAGACGCTACTAGAACATCAGAGTGATCTGTGTGGCTTCTTGGGGGACCCCAGAGCTGCTCCGGCACGGAAGCAGGAATAAAGCCTGAGAGATGAAGTCAAACCACACTTCCTGCAGTGCACGTGTGACACTCTTAGTTTGGAAATGCATTCATGCAGCCACCGTATGGTCCCGATTCCAGCTTTCATACTGCAGAGGACAACATTTTTAGATCAGGATATAAAAGGCTGGGGAATGCATCGGAACATTTTTAGACCATAAAAAGGAAGGAAGTACTAATGATGCTACAACATGGATGAACCTTGGAAACATGCTACGTAAAGAAGAACCAGTCACACACACACAAAAAAAAACCCCAAAAAACAAAAAAAAGAACCACCCCACATCCTGCATGATTCCATTTATATGAGATGTACAAGAGGCAAATCCATAGAGACAGAAAGTAGATTGGTTGTTGGGGGGGTGGGGGTGGGCTGGGGGTGACAGCTAAAGGGTGCAGAGTTTCTTTGGGGGATGATGAGAATGTGCTTAAGTTAACTGGGGCACTGGCTGCACAATTCTGTGAAAAAAATTAAATCCTGAGAATAAAATAAAATTCTAAAACCATTGATTTCTATGCCTTAGGCGGTGAACCAGATGATCTGTGAATTATATCTCATTAAAGCTGTTACAAGAAGAAAAAGGTGGGGATATCTGGCAGGAGAAGGGGTTTCCACGAGCACAGATATCGGGTTTTTCAAATACTGTTCTCTTTGAGCTCCCTTGGCTTCTATGATCATTTCAAAATGAACAGTCCACGTGTCAGGATGACAAACCAGAAATCTACCTACCGTACCCTCTGAGAATCATTAGTGCCCATTCTCTTTTAGGCAGCTCTATAAAATTGGACTCCACTGAACCAGGCATTTCATTTTCTTGTTTGAAGACGCTGGGAAAACCAAGTCCTGCTGTCATGTAACATTTTTAATTGTTTTTGGGTAAGCATTTGATCTGTTGACTCACCGCTTGTGGGTATGCAGATAAAATGGCTGTTGGCGGCATAGAGAGTCATTTAGAGCCTCAAACCAAGACTGCAAGGTGAAGCGGTAGCCAAACAAGACTTCTGGGAGCTTGCGTAATGTACCTATAAATTTCAGAGCCTCCTAAGCACCCAGGTTAAAATCACTCTTCTCCCATTTGCTTGTTCTTTTCCTACTCTTCCCATTTGCTGCCAATCTGATCGCTAAAAGTACTTTCAAAATGAATTTTGACCAAAGAACTTGTATTGCTTCTTTAATATGAACATCATAGATAGGAATAAAGGATTTAAAAAAAATGTACTCTGGAATATCTGGGATGACAACACAGTTTCGAGTAACATCATTTGGTTTGTTGCATGAAAAATGCCTTTTGCTCCCATGATCACCTCCCAGAGAGGCAGGGTCTGTGTCCTTACCACACGCATAGGTGACAGTGAGGTATTGTTTCACTCCTGGCAGACAGGGGCTCCCAAAATGGTGATTGTTGACCATGACTTTGCATCTCTGCTTCCCATAGCACCTCCTGGATAATTCTTGCAAAGCTGAATAAGACAGGCAGTCTGAAAGGCAGGGAACATCAACAGGAATTTTAGGCTGCATCTGTATCTGGCTGGCCGCACAGCTTATGCTATTTTCTGTAAGTAAATACACTGGGCTGGGTTTCCAGTCTCATGGAGATAGTTTCTCGGATAATTTTCTCTCTCATTAAAGTACCCAAGATGCTTTCCCATATAAATCATATGGGCTAAGTCCCCTATAGGCAGAGCGGGCTCCATGACATGTGTTAGAAGGGCCCTGAGCTTACTGTGATGCTCCGCTGTCACCATCTTGAAACTCTTACATATTTTTGAGCAAGGGGTCCTACATTTTCATTCTGCATCAAGCCCCACAAATTACGTAACTGGCCTTGTACACAGAACAGGCAAAATATGTAGAACGCTGAATGAAGATTATTTCTTTTATGCCCCTTACCACGCCTTAAAATATTTTATTTGCCATTTATTTTTTTTTTTTAAGGGAGAGAGAGCACGCACACGTGAGTGGGCGGGGGGCAGGTACAGAGGGAGAGGAAGAGAGAATCTTTTTTTTTTTAAGATTTTATTTATTTACTTGAGGGAGAGAGAGAGAACGCACACAGGGAGGGGGAGGGGCAGGGGGAGAGGGAAAAACAGGCTTCCCTGTGAGCCAAGAGCCCGACTTGGGGCTCAATCCCAAGACCCTGGGATCATGACCTGAGTTGAAGGCAGACATTTAACCGATGGAGCCACCCAGGTGCCCTGAGGAAGAAAGAGAATCTTAAGCAGGATCCACACTCAGCGTGGAGCCGGATGTGGGGCTTGATCTCAAGACCCTGAGATCATGACCTGAAATCAAGAGTTGGACGCTTAACTGACTGAGGCACCCAGGCACCCCATTTGTCTACTTTGAGAATCCATCTCCCCTGTGTGAACATAAGCTCCAAGAGGACAGGGACTCTTTCTGTCTTGTTTGTCATCAAAATCCCACATCCTGGCCCAGTGTCGAAGCCCAGTAAATAACTGATGAATGAATGAAATGAACTCATAAACATGAGGGTATGTTTTTCAGCACCTGGCACAACGCCATCACAATTAGTAAAGATGAATTTCACATGTACAGAGCTGAGGTGTGGAGATGCTATGTGCTGAAGGGAAAAACAAGTCAAAGAAGTCTACCTTGCATTCACACAATGTGCTGGAGCTGGAGACAAAGCCCACACATGGGACCTGATGTCTAACAATGTGAAACAGGGCATGAGCATCAGCAGTGCGTGGCCAGGACGAGAGGTGCTGGGGTCAGAGTCGGGAAAGATCAGTGTGGACCAGCATGGTCACAACAGGCTTTCTAGGGCAGAGGGACTTGGTCACAGAGAAAGTGCATGAATTGGGTAGGAGCAAGCAAGACAGAAAAGCACGAATACCAAAGTAAGGGGGCTAGCGTCACTTCAGGGGAGGCCAGGGGGCTGACTGTGAGCTGGAATAGTGGGTATGGACAGGGAAGCCACAGAGAATGAGCAGGAAAAGGAACCTGGAGAGAGGCTGAGCTTGCCTGTGAATGCTTAGCCAAAGACAGACTTTATTTTTCAAGCATTTTTTTTCTCCTTCAAAGTAAGTGTAATACAAAGGACGTAAATATCTCTAAATCAAAAAAGTGGTTTGTCTAACCTACTGGGTGTTGGTAGAGAATGTCATGGAATGAAAGCGATGACAACAGCTTGACTTCAGATGGAACTGGACTATTTAAAATGGGGTTTCCAGGAAAAATAGGCACTGATTTCTAGAAGGAAGTTCACTCCTTACTGAAGCTATTCCTTGAGCCAATATGGCTGGTTAATGTTTTCATGAGTACAAGTACCCAACGCAGGATTCTCCGACTTCACCAGCTGAGACCTAAAGAAATGGCCTGACCCTACTGTCCTTTACGGACAGTGTATGGGAGGCCCCAGAGGGAAAGGGAACCAAACTCAGCTTGGAAGCAATGGGCGGGGTGCCTGTGGGCTCAGTTGGTTGAGTGTCCGACTCTTGGTTTTTGGCTCAGGTCATGACCTCAGGGTCGTAGGATTGAGTCCAGCGTGGGGCTCCTTGCTCAGTGGGGAGTCTGCTGGAGTTTCTCTCTCTCTCCCCCTCTGTCTGACCCCCACTATCTAAATAAATAAATACATACATAAATACATAAATACATAAATAAATAAAATCCTTAAAAAAATAATACACCCTGGAAGGAATTAAGAGCTTGGAGAGCAGAGAACAGAGGAGAGAATTTTAGAGACCTTACAAAGTTCAGTTCACTTACAACAACAGCTAACATGACAGGCTATTCTCAGCACTTGTCCATCAACTGATATGGTATGTTCCCAATGCTCTGTGACAGGGACTGTTTATCAGATATGTAATATATATATATTATAATAAGTTATATATAATAGTTTGTATATATAATATGTAAATCAGGGGCATACAAATTAAGGCCACAATGAAAATAATATTTTGCACTTTCTAGATCAGCAAAACTTAAGAAGACTGACAATCCCAAGTGTTGAAGAAGATACCTATCAATGGAAACTCTTGAACATGGCTGGTGAGAGGGTAGACCGACTCTAGAACATACACTGACATCTTTTAAATTGACACATTTCACATCCTCAGACTCAGCAGTTTCATTTCCAAGAGTCTATAGGCTCACCTAGCCTTTCTCTAAACCCTTCAGAATTCACAGTCAAGAGATCTGAGAATGGGATGTATGATTTCTGCATTGGGAAGAAGTAGCTGTCTGAGTTAATGAAATTATTCTTAGAAGTCTGATGTAACTATTGTTTATTCTGTTGCAAAGGAAATACATGTTTGTAGTTGAAAACTCGAAAAGCACAGATAAGCCCAAACTAGGAAAATAAAGATTCCCGGTAAATCCGAAAAACAAAAACAAAAAAAAAAAAAAAACCAACAACAACAAAACCATTAACCTTTAAGGAAACTCCTTCTGGCCACCTTTCTGTATGTGAATGTCTTTCCCCCTAATGGTGTCATATACATATCACTTTGTATGCTACTTTTTCCCATTTAATATATCTGCACAAATTTTAACATGAACATCATTTTAAAGAATTGCATAGTTTTTCATCGTATGGATGCGCCAGCTCTATTTACAATACCCGATGCAATCATCGTTCAGATGATTTCTGGTTTTGAACATTAGAAGCAGTTCTATGTGGGGGCGTCTGGATGGTTCAGTCAGTTAGGCATCCGACTCTTGATTTTGGCTCATGTCATGATCTCAGGGTCCTGGGATGGAGCCCATGCTCAGCAGGGAATCTGCTGGAGATTCTCCCGTTCCCTCTGTCCCTCCCCCAACCCACACTCTCTTTCTCTCAAATAAATAAATAAATAGAAGCCATTTTATGTGGAACATCCTTAGAGCTACATATTTGCACACAAGCACGATAGTTTCCACAGGCATTCTTGGAAGTAGATTGCTTTGTCAAAGGCTACTCAAAATATTAAGGCTTTTGATACACACGGCCAAACTGTTATCCAGAAAAGTTCTTCTAATTCACACTCCTGGCAGAATTGTATGAGTGTCCTAGAAACCCTTTATTTCCTTAGGGTGTGTGCCTGACCATATTCTTTAAGGCTAACAGAGGAAGGAAAAAGAAACCCCTCTCATTTGTAAGACCACAACCCTCTTTGGCCCAGGAGGTCTTGTGACGAGCATAGAGGCATGCTTCTGCACTCTTAAATTACCCTGGGAGCAAAAGAGTTTATCTTGGTCAGAGTGAAACCCACAGTGTGTTTTCAGGAAGAGGCCCAAGGTAATTCAGGTCAGACTCAGGTCTGACTGTATCCTCGTTGACGCTGAGCTCTGAACTGTTTGCAGGATTTT
>NW_023270442.1:12936960-12947404 GCF_011800145.1 Mirounga leonina | reverse complement strand
ACAAGGTGTGTTTATTTTGATAATTAGGCTGCTCTTGGCAGTGGGGGCCCCTGGCACCTTAATCTTTGGCTGGGAAGTCGAGGCCCACCCACACTTGGCCTTGCCATGGCCTTAGCCCAGACCTTGAGGCCGACTGGGTGGTATTCTCGTTCTCTTATTGAGGAAACAGCAGGATCCCTGGAGCCCACCCAGAAAATGTAACTGCAGCAGGAAATGACATGTCACAGTGGATGCCCAGCCAGGGGAAACTTCCTGAAGTTCATGCCCAGGTCTGTGGGAAGGCACACCCCCTTCCGTGTTAAGATGTAGCTTCACTGGTGTTCACGTGGGGCCAACAGTGATCGATCACTTTCATACTTTCCTTCTCTTTCACTCGACAAGACAAAGGTTCGGACGGATCTGACTTGCTGGATGCTCTTTCAGGCGTTCTTTGAAGGGTCAGCACCCTCAAGATAAGACACCAGATGTAGCTCTGTTCGGAACTTGTGGGACAAACAGATGTCACTTTTTGAAGATGGTCTCACAGCTGGCTTAGTCATTGTCTTGTGCGTCTTCCCTTTTATTTCATAGTTGAGGGTTATTTCCAAGTATTCGTTTGCTAGGGTTGCTGTAACAAGTACCACCCGCTGGGAGCTTAAAGAGCAGAAATGTATTTCCTGTCTGTTCTGGAGGCTGGGAGTCCAAGGTGTCCACAGGGTTGTTCCTCCTCTGAGGTCTCTCTCTTGGGCTTGTGGATGGCTGTCCTCTCTCCGTGTCCTTGCGTGGTCTTCTCTGTGTCTGTGTCCTAACTTCCTCTTCTTATAAGGACACGAGGTATATTGCATTAGCACCCGTATGACCTTAATCTAACTTAAACTCCTCTTTAAAGACCCTCTCTTCAAATACAGTCGCGTTCTGGGGAGCCGGGGGTTAGGACTTCAACCTACAAATTTTAGGGGCACACGATTCGGCCCATAACAGCCTTCAAGATGGCCCCTAATCATCTTCACTTTCTGGAACTCACACCCCTTGTGTACCCTCCCCCCACAGTGAATCAGAGCTGGTCCATGTGCCCCGTGTCCACCCACAACAGTACCGACTGGCCTGGCATACAAGCGATCCACCTTGGAAGCTCAGCCGGCAGGTGAGGTCCCATCTGCGACTCATCAGAATGTGTGAGACGCTAAGCAATAACCAGCAGCCAAACTACCCCCAGAATTCCTGCCTCACAGAAACTGCTAGGTAATAAATATTTGGTTTTGTTTTAAGCTATTACATTTCGGGGTATGTTGCTACATAGCAACAGAAAACAAATGCATATTTTGATACTTAAGAGTGGGTTTCTGGGATACACAGAATTCCTCAAAATGTGGGTGTAGCTTTGGAACTGGACTTCGGGCATAAGTTGGGAGGACCTTGAGGAAAGTGTTAGTGAAAGTCTAAGGCCTCGAAGAGAAGCCCAGCATCGGTAACCTTTGCACCCGGAGGCCAGGTACATCTCAGAGTAGAACCTCCCAACTTCAAAAGTGAATAGGCACAGGTATGCTGGATATTTCCTTCAGGCCCCCGGCTGCCCCCCAGCTATTAGTTTTGACATTGGGCAGTGCCTCCTTTCACCCCACTGTGCCATACAAATAGAATTTTCTGGAGAAAAGGCTGGTAAGCCCAGTTCAAGGCTAGCATGTAGTGTGTGATGAATGCCTCACCACGGCCCCACCTGCCTGGTACATTCCAGATGGGACCAGCTTCAAGCACTGCACACAGAATGGAGGCTTTGCTCACCCTCCTTCAGGCGGGGGCTCAGAGGCTTTGCTGTGGATAGGCGTGAGCACCCTTATGTCTTTGGGAATGTCCAGTACGAGCTCGGGTCCCACTAGGATAGGGACCATCAGCCAGGCCGTGAGCAGCCCTGAGGATGCTCATGGGAGCGTGATGACATCACACATGACAGGGGGTGGGAGGTCACGTGCAGATGCCCTGCCTTCCACCAGGGGTGTCCTCCTCCCCCCACCATGAAGCCCCTTCCTCTTGATCCTATCCGACATACAAAGTACACAGAATCAAAAAAGCAACTAGCTGCCTATAACAAACCCAAACTGTAAGTCCAGAAAAAAATATACTGTGGGTGGGAGACTGACAGCAGAAAAAGCATGTCAAGGATTAACATCTCTACTCTGTCATGTAAAAATTTATGAAAAAAAATAAGGGTCCCACAAGGGGGGAAGAAAAGGACAAAGGCTAGAGAGACAGTGGGTGCGAGTGCGAATACAAGAACCACAAAAACATGGGAAATGTTCAAAGTCATTAATATTCAAAGAAAGGCAAATAAGAGGACCATTTTACGCCTATTAAGTTGGAATCATGAAGAAAAATCATTCATACCTCTGCCAGAGCTGCAAAGAAACCCAGAGGCATACGTCGCTGTTTACACACATAAATTGGTACAAGAAGTTTTTGGAAAGAACTCTGGGGATACATATAAAGAACTGTAAATATGCCCACGCCCTCTTTCAGTATAAAACTTCTGGGAATTTATCCCAAGGAAACAACCCAGAGGAAAGAAAAAGCTACAAGTGCAAGTTCGTTATACATCACTTAGAATATTTGAAAATCAGAAGCAGTAAAATACCCCAGCCACTAGGGCATGGTTAATTAAATGATTTACTATAGCCCTTCAACAAGATATGAAGAAATGACTGGCATTGTTAGGATTTTGTTGGCCTCGTGGAAGAACACCTAGGATACAAAGTTACATTTCAAAGCACAATCAACGGTGTCTCTTTTAGAATTGCCATTATGTAAAAACCGTTCTATGCTCAGATACCAGGACTTGGAAGAGACCCTGAAAAGAAGAAAGCTTCTCATTTGATGGGTAACATTTGTGGCTGAACTCTTTTCTTATTTCCCTTAAATGTACTCAGGGTGCTGGTGCAGGACGCTAACAGGGACCCTCTTAGTCATCTTGCGGAAAGACCTGGAAGTGCCCTCCCTCCGTATTTGAGTGCTGAAGTCACACTCCGCGGTGCTTCCCGACCTCACTGAGGTCCGGCTGGCCTTCACCACGAGTGTTCCCAGGGAGGCACCGAGGTGGAGCATATTCGGTTCCACCAGACGGCAGCTTATCCCCAAGAGGAAGGGTACACACATCACCTTCCAGAGGCCGCACTGAGGCCTGACCACCCGGCCCTAGACAGTCATCCTGCCAAGCTCATGTCAGGTCCCAGGGTTGAGAATAAATAGCCTTTTTCCCTTCTTCAAAGCGATTGTTGCTGAGCTCCGGTAACTTAGAGCAGAGATCATCCTGGCAGCCCGGGGACCGGATGTGGCCTGTAGGCATGTTTTGTTTGGCTCACACACTGTTTTAAAAGTTGGAACATTTCATATTAAAAAAAAAAGAATCCGGATTTCCAGCATCTCGTGGGGGGTTGGAAGCCGTGACGACACCAGGCCCGCATCTGGGGCTGGCAGCCATCCACCTGCAGGAGCCCTGTGTGGGCACCTCCCTTAGGAGGGCTCTGATTCATTCCTGCACGTCAAGATTCACGTGGACACCTACTCTGTGCCAGGCACTGCTCAAGTTGCTGGGAATTCTGCAGGAAGCAGATAGACACCGTCTCTACTGTGCTTACCCTCCCCTGGGGAAACAGGCCCTAGGCAGGTAAGTGATGAGATGAAGACACTCAAGCAGGAGGGCTGCTTGGGACTGCAGAGACGAGGTTCCATGCTGGCAGGGAGCCCCAGGAAACCTGTCCGAGAAGGACATCTGATTTGATTCCTGAATGATGGGGTGAGAACATTCCAGGCCAAAGGAAGAGCTTGTGCAAAGGCCCCAGGCTATGAATTAGTACGCGGAGCCCCACAGTTTGTAAGGGAAGGGAGGGCAGACCCATGGCTGGGAGAACGGACTGATTCTAATTACAGAGGGCAAAGCGCAGGGCTTTAAGGGGTGGAGGGTGGGTGCTGTGATCTGATTTATTTTAATAACCTCTCTCTGGCTGCTCAGTGAAGAAGGGACTGAGGGAGGGAATCAGGGAGAAGGGAGGCCCAGAGGCCAGTCAGGAGGTGGTTCGGACGGTCCAGATGAGAGATGCCCAGAAGTGGGGAGCAGAGCTGCCGATGAGAGATGCTCGGTGTGCGAGAGCCCGAGGGCTTGCGGACCAAGTCAGGGGGAGGTGGCTGGTCAAAAGGGGTGCTTTCTAACGGGGGTAATATTAAAGCATGTTTATACAAGAGGGATAAAAGGATGGTTTGCTGGGGAGAACATGCCCAGTGCAGTTTAAAATCTTCACATACAGTAGCCAAGGAGGAAACGGTTTCTTAGCATTCGGCGCGATGGGGAAAGCACGTCAGCAGGGCTATCCAAGGGTCTGCTCTTGATACTGACCTAGAAGGCGGGCACAGTCCAGGCCTCCACGTGAGGCTGGGGATGAGCTGAGGATGAGGAGCCCTCCCAAGGGCCTCTCCTCTTCCCTGAGAGCCTCTCCCCCCTGCAGAGCGCAGGGCCAGACGCTCTCCTGCGTTTGGCAGTGGTTCCTGAATGCGGTGAACAGCCTGCTCCTCAACCTCACGTGTAGTCAACGGGCAAGGGACAGAAGCCCTTGACCATGAGGGGTACAAGGGGATGGGGGCAGGACGAGCAGGTTGTTTCTGCTGGGTGACTTTGCCGGGGCTCAAACTTTTCCAGCTGAACCGCTAAGCAAGGGGCATGGCCTTCCATTCAGAGACCTTTCCTGCTTCAGTGAGGGCTATTCATGGCATGATCACAGCTGGATGACCGAAGCAGTCCTCGAAGTCTCTGTGGAAACCTCTCCCTTAGCCATGATGTCTGCTAACATTTTCTTTGGCTGATTACGTTTCCCTTTCAACCCAACTCCCATCCAACTTCCCAAGAACCTAAGGCAGTGTGACCCACGGCCCATAAACCATGCAACCTGGATACAGATCTGCGTGCTTGGCTGATGGACTTCTTCTGCTCAAAAAAATGGCTGAAACAGATGGGACTTAGTGCTGCCTCCCCAAACACATGTGGCTAGGTTGCATTTTGCAAGCCTGAGAAATGGGGTACCCCACCCCAATATCAAGAAGGAGAGTCCCTTTTTGCAGAAATAGGTCAGATCACCAAGGGTCCCCTTACCCAGCTGAGGAGACCAGATCATAGGGAAAGTCCCTGCAGGATGTTCAGAAGAACAGGGATCACACTGGCCTTTTAGGATGCATCTAGCCACCCGGGGGGGTAGGGGGGACAAGCTGGGGAGTAGGGAGACTGCAATGACCAGGCAGTGGTCCCTGGAGCTCATGCAGTAGCAGGACCAAGGCAGGAGGGGGTGGAGATGTTCTGAACACAGGCAGGGGTTACATCTGAGAGTGACCGGAGTGTCAAGAACTCCCAGGTCACTCACTGGGGCATGGGGCTGAGGGTGGGGCTGAGACATACACATACAATGGGAAGCCACGCCATTTGGCAGCCCAGCCTGTTAAATGGGAGTCCTCTGACCCAGAGCTAATCCAGGGCAGCTAATCCAACGCCCACTTCAGCCTGTCTCTGTGGGCTGCCAGGTCTGTCCTTAAAAGACCCTCTGCCATCTACCAGCGAAGGGCCTTCCTTCCCAGAACACTGGACTGAGGACCTTGGGGGCACGTGTTCTTTGTGAACTGCTCTTTGTTCTCTCTCTAGTCTCACCTGAGAGCTTGCCTGGGCGGTCGTTCTTTCTTTCTTTTTTTTCAGATCAAGATATTGGTTTTGTATAAATTTATTTTAAAAAATTAATGTTTAATTTCACATGTGATTGTAGCAATTTAATACACTGTGGAGCTCATTTTAGATTTTGATGAATCAAGTGCAACTCTCTGGGCTGTCTCCCCGTGGGGCCTGTTCTCTCAGGTAACATAGAGGGTAGAGTTCAGCCCGCTTCCCTACCGCAGACTGGGGTGTATGATGGTTAATTTTATGTCTCAGCTCGGCTAGGCTACGGTGCCCCATTGTTTGGTCAAAGACCAGGCTAGATGTGGTCGTGAAGATATTTTAAAGATAGGACTAACATTTAACATTCAAAGTGGACTCTGAGTAAAGCAGATTACCATTCCTGATGAGGGTGGGCCTTGACCAATCAGTTGAAGGCCTGGAGAGCAAAGACAGGTTTTCTGAAAAAGGAATTTTTCTCCAGGCTGCAGCATAGAAAATCTGCCTGTTTCCAGCCCACTATCCTGCAGAATTCGGACTCAAGATTAAACACCAACTCTTACCTGAGTTCCCAGACTCCCAACCCACCCTGCAATTTTCAGATCTGCCAGGCACCACCACGGTGTGAGCCAATTCCTTAACATCAATCTCTCTTTCCAAATATAGGTATGTATGTCTTGTTGGTTCTGTTTCTCTGGAGATCCCTGACTAATCATAACACTGGGTGACTTCGATGGGTGGAGCTTTCAGCCCCACATCCTGGCCATCATCTGTCAGCTCTAGACTACAGATCCCGAAGAAGAATGACTCTCTGAGCTCCCCTTGACCCTAAACAACCGGTTAGGGTCCAGGCTCTTCTCTCTACCTTGTATCTCCTCCTTCAAGTCTCTGCTCAGCATGCCAGTGACCCCATAAGGCCGTGCCTCTCTGTAGACACCCCAGCCTCCCCATCTCCCTCCCGAAGTGTGCTTTCCCCCTTAGCACTTGTGTGCACCTGAAACATGACACGCGAGCTCTTTTTGTTTGTTTGTTGTCTCACTACTCCTTTGTTCATTTCTGGAAGGTCAGTTCCATGTAGACCCTGTGTGGTCACTGATGACTCCCCTCTGCCTAGAACAAGTCCCTGCATACAGTCGGTGTTCAGTAACTACTTGTGAAACGACTAAACAATGGACAGATTTGGGAATGTGGGGCAGAAGGAGGTGGCACCCTGTGGGTGGTTCTTCCCTGCCCTTGACTTTCCCTCTAATCCAGGTACTGTCCCCTGCGTGAGGAGCCAGAACCCCAGTGCCCTTGCACTGAACGAGAGCCACATGAAACCACGTACCAAATGGGGGGAGCCGCTCTGCTTCTGAGGAGCAGATGTCCCTCTCCTGGGTCCTCCTGCCGTAGCTCGCCCAGTAGATGTTGAGAAACTTTGAGGGGTGGCAGTGCAGCTTCAGCTCTTGGTCTTCACACACGGTTTTGTTTTTTAATTCATCTGAAGCAGAAACAAAAATCAGCGGCACCATCAGTTTCCCTCAGAAGGAATCAGGGAGCCCTGCCCAATCCCTGGCCACTCATTGCCCCCCTGGAGCTGCGCCCTGAGAAGGACAGTGGGAACAGCCCCGCCAGCCGTGGGGTCTGACCCTGGAATAAAAGCCCTCTGCAGGAAGATGTGGGAATGACAGTAAGGGGCAGGTGAAGGAGACAGGGGCCAGGTACAGCGGAAGGCAGGGCTCACTGGGCTGGGTTTGGGGATGGGCCTGGCCATAACGGATGTTTCTCTCTCTCTCTCTCTCCACTTGAGGTCATACATTCCTTAATTGAAGGCAGCCTTTCCTCAAATGTTGACTTGGACCCACACAGGTAAAGATCCGGAATTACCTGATTGCAGATTAAACTTCTGGAGAGAGGGCAATTAAACCTTAGCACCAGATTTCCTAACGTTCTAGCGTAAGATCTAGCGATCTTTACATATATAAAAAGAGAGATGATGTAAAAGCAAATGATTTCCTTGGCTAGGAAAGGGAAAAAACAGGGCACGTGTCTTGTGAAGAGTCCCTCTTTAGAGAACTATGAAGAGCCTGCCCCCAGTCTGGTGATTCAGGAGCAGCAGACGCTCACCTGCTGTGGTGTACTACCTTACGACCACCCGCACCAGGTCACGGTTTGTTCCCAAGGAATTTAGGGAAAGGTTTATGTGTCTGTTTAATCCGCCTACCAGAGTAACATTTCCTTTTACAGTGTCACACAACGCTGACATTGTAAATTCACTGCTGATGAAAATACAGCTGATTGGGTTTTGGTTGTTTTTTTTTTAAAGAATGTACTGGAAAAGCATTCAGTTAATAAAGATGTTTCATAATGATTTGATTTTTAAAAGTAATAATCGTTAACACTCCAGACACAAAGGATCACATATCGTATGATTCCATTTTGTTGAGATCTCCAGGAAAGGCAAACACATAGAGACAGAGTGAGGTGAGTGGTTCCGTTGGGGCTGAGGTTTGGGAACAAACAGAAATGACAAGAAATGGACACAGGACATTTCTGAGATGATGGAAATGTTCTGTATCTGGACGGTGGTGATGGTGGCATGACTCAGCACATTTACTGAACCATTGAATGGCACACTTACAATGGGTGAAATTTATGTATGTAATATACTTCAATAAAGACATTTCAAAAATTATAAATGCTAATATTTATTGAGCTTGTCCTCTGATTAAGCCCTGTTCTAAGATCTTTAAATGTATCAGTAAATTTAATCCTCAAAACAGCCCTCTTGGGAACCCCTCTTCATATCCTTGGCATGTTGTGTTTTGGATTTTTAGACACTGTAGCAGTTATTCATATATTCTGGATGCTAACTTTCCTCTAATATGTGTTATGAATATCTTCTCCTAGCCTGCCACTTATCTTAAACTTTGCTTTAAAATCAAAGCAAAGCAAAACACAGAGGAGACTATGGTCATTTATTTGCATGTGTGGTTCTCCTCTCCCCACCTCCCCAACATTTTGTAAGGAAAAAAAATCACTGTATCACCCCCGTACTAGATTTTTCTACTTTGAAATGGCAACTGCAGAGCAAATGGGAACATTTTGCAGCCAAACAAGCCAACAGGAGCTAAATTACAGGAGCTACTCAGACTATCATGGATTGCCTGGGATGGGGAAGAAGAATGTGTCAAGAAGAAGGAAAACTAGCCCCCCCCAATATCCACTCCCCCATGACTACCCCTCCCATTACTACCCCTCCTATGGCCATTCCCCATGACCACCCTCCATGACCTCCCCCATGACCATCCCCCATGACCACTCCCCATGACCATTCCCCATGACCACCCCCCATGGCCACCCCTCCATGACCACCCCTCCTATGGCTACCCCCATGACAATTACCCATGACCACCCCCATGACCACTACCATGACCACCCCCCAAAGACCATCCACCATGACCACCCCCCATGACCACTCCCCAACCCCCACTTTCACTTCTCTGACTCACTCATGTTTTTGGATTGAAGGTGCAGGCCATTCCCAGATCCCTCATACATCTCAAGCTAAAGTTTATTAAACTGTGATTTGAGGCCTATTCTATTCTATTCTATTCTATTCATGAAATCAGCTTAGTCATTTGTGACCTGCAATTTAAAAAAACAAAGAAGAGTTTAGAAAGCATCAAAGCGTATCACGCAAAAAGAGGATTAACACTATTTTATAATTTAAAAAAATATTTTCCGTTGTGTGTGTGTTATGCTGGGTCAAAACGTAAAATGTTTTCCTTACTCTGCATTGTAATCAAACCAGTTTGAAAACCCCCCACTGAAGCCTTCCAGGAAGGCGTGAGTGGTAAATACTAGGGCAACGGTGGGGTGGCCGTGGGACTTGCATATCCTGGAATCGCTGATGCTGAAGCCCCAAAGTTAAAACATGAAAGAAAATGATTTTCAAATATAAATTCCACCTTTTTCCATAACTTGTGAATTCCCGTGCCCTTCTACACCAAACAGAGAAGCAGCAGTGAGGAAATCTCAATTTAGATTGAGATTGGAAATTCACGATCTCGAGATACCATCAGCTCTGGTGCTGATAAACCTTGGTACTGTTCTTTAATCCATGATGATGGGAACACTCAAGGTGATGAAACGTGTGAAGCAGAAACCGGGTTACAGATGTTCACAGAATCTCCGCTGACTCCCCACCCCCTCCGCCCAGTATCCTAACATACCAGGAACTAACAGAGGAGGGAAAATTTAAGTGGTGACTAAGCAATGTTTAGAATGCCCTTCACCCGTTCACTGGAATCTTAATTCAACAGTTTAAACCTAAAGCCAAGAAAAGCTTTGTTTTCTTTTGCTAAACAAAAAGAACACTGAGTCTGACCCTGACATTGGAGGGTTTGATTTTGGTGAGTCACATCCGCACTGGGATGAGGTTTTTGATGCCTTTTATGAGTAAACGCTAAATCCCACCAACACCAAAATAATGCCTTACTTCAAAGGCCCAGAATGAAAGATGGCCTTTGATGCAGAACAGAGGGCGCTGGTAGACACACCAAAAGAGCCCAAGCCCCCTTCCAACTGGGAGAATACTGAAGAATGTTAAGAATGCCTTCCAGTGGCAGAGCTCACCAAAAAGGATGAAAACCAAGCCTTATCTAGCAAACTGGAAGTTTTCTAACAGGATTGGCTGGTTTGCTTGCTTGCTTGCTTTCTTCCTTTCTTCCTTCCTTCTTCCTTTCTCTTTCTTTCTTTCTTTCTCTTTCCTTCCTTCCTACCTTCCTTCCTTATTTTCTTCCT